>NC_053022.1:50533705-50626586 GCF_003073215.2 Triticum urartu
GCAGGCGAGGTTGGGCGTGACGCGCCGGGATCCGTGCCAGGGCCCGCGCCCGTACCTGGTCCGTTGTGACCCGCCCGGTCGGCTTGGAGTGACATGCCTGGGCCCGCGTCAGGACCCGCATGGCCCACCTGGTCGACTTGGAATGGCGCGCCCTGGCCCGCGTCCGGGCTGCTGTCGCTGTCGACCGCCAGGGGCGAATCTGCACAGGATCGCGTGTTGCCCTGCGCTGCATGCTGCCGTGGATCTGCCTGGGATCGCGCGCTGACAGCCGGATCATCCTCAGATTCCGCGTCTGGTTTGTCCTTTGTACACATAAAATGACGAGTAGAATCTGTACAAGGGCCATTAGAGATGCAGTTTTCTGTGGATTTTTGCACATGATCATGATCATTTAGTTCACCCCTGTGATCAGGATGTACAGAATAGTCTGGTAGGAGTGCAATTTCTGCACGAAGCAAGGCGCCGGCATTGGGATGAAGTAGTGAAAAGGGGAATAAAGTTTCATCAAAGATAACATCACGGGAGATATATATGCGTCCAGTAGACAGTTCAAGACATTTATATCCTTTATGAAGGTTACTGTACCCAATAAACACACATTGTGTGGAGCGGAACTCTAGTTTATGACGATTGTATGGACGTAAGTTGGGGTAGCAAGCACACCCAAAAATTTTAAGAGAGGTGTAGTCTGGCTTTTGATTATACAATCGTTCTAAAGGAGTGGAATTGCCAATAACCTTACTAGGAAGACGGATGATAAGATATGTAGCCGTGATAAAGGCCTCATCCCAATACTTGAGATGCATAGATGCATGAGCTAGAAGGGATAGACCAACTTCAACGATATGACGGTGTTTGCGTTCAGCAGAGCCGTTTTGCTGATGAGCATGAGGGCAGGACACATAGTGAGTAATCCCAATGCTACGGAAGAAGGAGTTGAGTTTTTCATACTCCCCTCCCCAGTCACTTTGGATTGAAATAATTTTCCGATCAAAGTGGCGCTCAACTAGCTTCTGGAACTCTTGGAAGATGGAAAAGACTTCAGATTTATACTTAAGCAAATAAATTCATGTGAACTTGTTGTAATCATCAATGAAGCTAACATAATATTTTTTCGACCAAAAGAATCTCGAGCATGACCCCATACATCAGTGAAGATCAATTGTACTGGGGCATGAGACACACTAGTAGACTTAGGATAGGGAAGCTGATGGCTCTTGGCACATTGACATGCTTCGCAAACAGACTCATTATTTGAACTATGTGACAAAGGAAGTTTGTCTTTATTGACTACTTGCCTAACTATGACGGATGAGGGATGTCCTAATCTTTGATGCCACCGCTCGAAAGAGGGCTTGATGATGGAGTAGACTCGACGATGCTTGTTGCTAAGAGCTCCGGAGGAAACGGGGTAGAGGCCGCCAACGCATCTACCGTGATAGAGAGGTGCCCTCGTTGCCCGATCCTTGATGAAAAAATAGCGAGGATGAGTTTCAAAGAAAACATCATTATTGGTGGCTAAACGAGACATAGAGGCAAGGTTTTTGTCAGCTTGAGGAACATGGAGAACATCCTTAAGAACAAGATCACGTTGAAGAGTAGGGGAACTAAGCGAAACTTGACCAATGTGACAAATATCCATACCTTTACCGCTTGCTGTGTGGATCTGGTCGTTGCCATGATACGTCTCGCGCAGAGCAAGTTGCTCTAGCTCATTGGTGACATGATCAGTAGCACCGGAATCAACGTACCAGACGCCGTCCCCGCCTTGCTCGCGCATAGCAGCTGCAACCAGTTTGGAATCAGGGACAAAGTTTTCATCGTACCGATGCCAGCAGTCGATGACCTCATGACCGACTTTCTTGCATAGTTGACACCGGGGGCAAGGACGCGGAGAGGAGGTGCGGCGGCCAGTGTTGGAGTTGAAGCCGCCACCCCCCCTGGTTGTTGCCGTAGCCGCCGTCGTAGTTGTGGCCGTAGCCGCCACCAGAGCGTGCACCGTCGCCCGAGGAGGCGCCACGGCCGCGTCCGCCACCGCGGTTGGTGCCCTGGTGACCACGGCCACGGCCGCAACCCCGGGAAGCGGAGTATGCAGAAGATTGCCGAAGATCGCCGCCGTGGAGGAGGGTGAGGCGGGCATCGAAGCTGAGCAGCTGGCTGTGTAGCTCCGGGACCGTGATCAGTTCCACTCGTGCCGCCAATGCAGAGACAACTGGATTATATTCCATGTCGAGGCCGGCAAGAATTTTGGAGACGATCTCCGGATCGGAGAGCGCCGAGGCGGTGCAAGCAACATCATCAGTGAGGGTTTTGATCTTGCCGAGGTACTCTGCCATGGACATATTACCTTTTTTAAGGTTGGTGAGCTCAATGCGGGTGTTTATCGCCTGCGCCTGGCTCTGGGCAACGAACATAGCGTTGATGGCGCGCCACACCTCGGCCGGCGTCTGGAGGGTGGCCACCTGGGACAGAATCTCGCGGGAAAAGGAACCCATCAAGAACCCTTGAAGTTGTTGTTGTTGAGCATACCAGAGGGTGCGGGCGACGTTGACGACTTGCTCTTCTTTGCCCTCCTTGGTGATGGTGATGGTGAGGGTGGCCGGCGACGGCGGGCTCGTGGCGTTAAGGTGGTGCTCCATCTGGGCACCCTTGATCTGAGGAAGCACGATGGCTTTCCAGAGGAGGAAGTTCCCTCTCGTCAACTTCTCCTGTGGTGGCGATCCGGGAAAGGTGTTGGTGGTTGTGGATGAGGAGGCAAAGGTGGAGGCGGAGGAGGTGGTGGTGATCGCGCCCATGGTGTTGGGTGACATGGAGGCGGAGGTGGTGGACATGGCTCGGTCACGAAGGTAGCTAGATGCGATCTCTCTTGATCTGATGAGGAAGAGGCTCTGTTACCATGTAAAGTAGTTTAGGAAGCGTAGAACCCTTTGTCTCGGGCCGCGTTTGTATATATTGAGGCAAAGCCTTGGTTGACAAGTTACAGAGAAGGTTGATCGAGAGAGGAGATCGGGAGAGGAGGAGGAGATCGACCAGGAGAGGTCGTTACATGAGATATACGGGATAGAGAGAAGAAGAGATAGATACAAATTTAAACACCTCTCCTATCCCTATATAATAATTCTAACAACCATTGCTCCATCAACATAGTTTGCAGGTGCCAGTCGTAGAAATCCACCTAGGTGGTTTCAGAATTACCTATCTTCACATTCTTCTTTGGTAGAAACTTGAGCCCACATATTAGGCTATTAGCAAACCTCATAATTGATACAGGGGCACTGAGAAATTGATTCAAGGATTGCTTTACGCCTAGCCAACCAGATTGCCCATAAAATAACGAGCACCTTGATGAACTCTTCAGCTCCATTAGCCATTCCCGTGGGTCACTAGTGGCATTTCTCGAGATGAGCCCACTCAACTCTTCATCAGCTAAACCACATACACACCGTGCCATTGTACAGCTAATCAGGGAGTGTGTTCCCAGGAGCCTTATCCATCTCCGCATGCAGATGGTGCAAAACATCTAGGCCATTAGATGGGATTGATGGTTGTGAATAAGAAATTAATGGTGGAACAACCAAGTCTAAGGGGGTGTTTGTTTCCAGGGACCTTTTTGTGTAGGGACTAGAAAAAGTCCCTCTTAAAGACTTTTTTACCAAACAGGAGGGACTTTTTAGGGACTAAACTAGGCATTTGGGACTAAATGAAGAAGACTCTCAAGGAGAGTCTTTTTTGGGACTTTTTGGGACTTTTCCAACAATGCCCCTCCATGCATTCAATGGCCCACCACCCCATGGTGTTGTTTGATTGTTATTTTTCTATATACTAGGGGCAACATGGTCATTTAATAACCTCTAGAAAGGGACTAGAAACTTTTTAGTCTCTGAAAATAAACAGAGAGGGACTTTTAGGGACTAGAGACTTTTTAGTTGGGACTAGAAAAAGTCCTAGGACTTATGAACCAAACAGGGCCTAAATATGGGGCATTAGCTCAAGTAACTAATGATCATTTATTATTTGCCAACATAAAGTTAGTAGCTTTTCAGTACCAACTGTAATTTTCTGTAAATATATATATGTAAGTATGTATATAGTCCTATACATAGGAGTAGGGCATTTTGGAGATCGAGCTCCATGGAGCCCTTTATTTTGAAAAATTCAAAATTCACAAATTTCGGTTTAAAAAATTCTGAAAAAAATTAGACATGTATGCAAGGATGTAAAGTGTATGTATGAAAAATTTTAGGATGAAATACCTTGAATTGCGAGCTGCACAAAAAACAAAATCATGGACTTTAAAGATGAACAGTACATATGCTAAAAAGCCTCAGATTTGTCTTTTTTGTGTACCTCACATTTTATTGTATTTCGAACTAAAAATTTGCACACGTGTACATTATGTATCTAGGTATATGTGTATTTATTTTCAGAATTTTTTGAAATTGAAAAGTTTGAATTTTGAAGTTTTCGAATAAAGGCCTTCATGGAGTTCGGTCTCCGTTTGGCATTTTCGTATACATAGGAGTGAGAGTACCAACTATTTTTACACAGAGTACCAACTGTCTTTTCACAGAGTGCATATATAGGAACGCTTTAAATAGCATTAAATAATGAATATTTTCATATAATTTTTATAACTCCCTATACAAGTCTCGTGATAAACTTGGTGATTTTGTAGAGATTACCAGAAAGGTGACGCATGCAAAAGAAACAAAAATCAGCAATTATTTGGCAAGTGTGCCTACAATGTACTGCCATTAATGAGTAAGACTGTCAACAGTTTGCTTTTCTTGTCGCCTCTGCCTATCTTCTACTCATACTTTGGGAGGCATTGAAGTCTCAATTAACATCTGCTTGAACCTTATATGCATTTACTTAAATGATAAGCAAGCCCACATACCTTCTTCTTCCTCGTATGTATTTGTTGATTCAAAACTAGCAACTCTTCTATACACTCCTATATGCCTTCCACACCTTCCATGGCACCAGATCCACTGAATAATGCTTCAAATTCTTACTATATGCTACTTCGAGTGTTGTTCTTTCGTTTGGTCCTTGGTCTTCAAGTTGAGTCTTCCCTTTCCATGGAGATAATTGCCTTTTGGTTGTGGCTCCAACAAGGGAATGGCCAAGTTCATTACCTTCAGCACATATACTCTCTTGGTGACAACCATTTTCGCGCAATTGTTTCTTCTGCAAAACGTTTTCTAGAAGTTCTCCATTTTGCGTTCGATGGTTCAGAGGCCAGATCTATACCAAGAAGTGACTTTCAGAACCAAGCTGTTGAAGGAATTTCTCTCTACCTCAATACTATCTGTTATGAGGCCTTAGAAGATCTTAGAGAAAGGATAGAGATGAATTTTGTCCGTAATCAGATGCCATACCTGCGCCAAGAAGCCTATGGACAGTCCAGGACTAATCGGGTTCCTGCTGCAAGCTCGGTAAGACTGGAGTTAATATTTAGTTATCCAAGATCTGATCTGTTAGTAGTAGAAGATTTCACCCTTTTGTGATTTTCTTTATCATTTATGCAGATGACGGATCTATACCAAGAGGCCTATGGAGAATCATCGCATGAACAGATTTCTAATATCTTAGTAAGACTAGTGTTCATATTTAGTTATTTAAGATCAGATCTGTTACTAGTACAAGGTTTTACCCGTTTGTGATTTGCTTTATCATCTATGTAGATGACAGATCTATACCAAGAGGCCTATGGAGAATCATCGCATGAACAGATTCCTAATATCTCAGTAAGACTAGTGTTCATATTTAGTTATTCAAGATCAGATCTATTACTAGTACAAGGTTTTACCCTTTTGTGATTTGCTTTATCATCTATATATGCAGATGACAGATCTATACCAAGAGGCCTATGGAGAATCATCGCATGAACAGATTCCTAATAGCTCGGTGAGAGTAATGAAAGATCTATTAATAGTTTGTGAAGTATTTTCTCCTCCTTCTGATTCACCAAATTAATCATCTATGCAGAAACACCTTCTTACCAAGATCAAGGCTTTGTATGCTAACACTCCGAAGCATCATGGAGAAGGCACAAGTTCTAGAAATATCCATGTTCAAACAAGTCAAATGCATCATGGAGAATGCTCAAGTTCAAGAAACATCCATGCTCAAAAAAGTCATGTGCTCCGCCATGACTATCAGTCCACCTCCCGTTTGGCGGCGTTGCTGGATAAGTTGAGCTTAAGAGAGAACCATAATGATACAGTAAGAAAGTCATCGTCACTAGTCATTTTGTGCATGTCCATTCAGTTATTTTCCAATAAGTCTTGATAGCTTTCATCCAAATACTTAGTGCAGTTCGTACTTGAAGAGAAAATAATAATATGTTTCTCTGCAGATCACGCAACAACTATCTGATATTCCACCTGATGAGAGAACTTTGTTCGTGACATTTTCCAATGGCTACCCACTGACCAAAGATGAACTACATGAATTTTTTATGAGGTATGCCTATCGTTTCAGATTTTATTACATAGGTAAATTCACCATTATGTGTATGGAGAGTGGTATGGTTATTGATCGCTGTTAATAAACAGTGTAATATCGGAAAGCTGAATGCTGGTAATAAACAGTGTAAATTCTCCATTTTGTCAAAGGTAGTTAATAATATTGTACGTGGTTTGTGTTCTAAGAATATTCCGTAGGAGTTTGTGGTGAAAGATGACTAGCGACCATGTTGATGTCCGAATGACATAGTTTTTCTCTTTTGAAATGGAGGCAAAATATTTCCCTCATCTCATTAATTAGTAAGAGTTTTACATTAATTTCAAGTTAGCCGAAGCATGGCACATAAACATCTACCTTCACCTCAACATGATCGACTCCCAATGCTTTGCACCCGCCGCCCCCAAAACGTGGCCTCCCTTTTTACCTTGCGCAAAATGACACTAGATTTGTTTGAAAGATTCATAAAAAACCCTGCATTCCACGGATTGCAAATTTCCCATGAAGTAAACATGAAGAAGGAAGTGACCCACCTGCTCGTGTTTCTGTTGATGTTGATCACAGAATACCACCAATCTTTGGCCGAGTTAAAGTAACCCCATTCGTCGGTGTTAACATTAATAAGCCCAAACAACACTTTTATCGCATTATAAATCCGCCACATGAACCTACACATGAATAATAAAAGTTTCGGCCACTCAGGCCCCCTTTCACAAATTGAGACAAGTCATCCTCTACACTGTACTCTATCAGCTGTCCACACCCTTTAATTCTTGCAAGATAAGCCAAGAATATTTCTTAGATGATAATCAATTTTTCCAAAAAAAGTTAACTTCATTAACTAAACACTTTTTGGAGTCGAGTCGAGCGGAATATACCAGTGATGTCTAGTACTCTACCAAAGTAGTAAGGTTCCGAACAGTTTAATTCTTGTTGTCATCACTTGAGTGTCTTGCAAACTGACCCAAAGCAAAAATAATAATCAATGATGTGTTTCACAAAGAACCCAAAATTTATCTTAGTGTTGTTGTTCCATCAATCATACTCCAAAGACTCTATCTCCACGGTTATCCTATACATGTATATTTCAAAAAATGGATGGCGCAATGTCTTTCCATTTGTAGCCCCCAAGCCAAGTTGCATGCCAAAAGGCTGCAGTTTTACCATGTCCAATAGTGCTCATGGTAACATCATAGAAGAGGTCTGTATCAATGGCGTCGCAAGGGTGTCCCAACCCTACCCCCTATCCGGGTCTTCCCATGAAAGCCATGAGCAACATAGTCGCAAAAGCTCTCCAGAATTTCTCTAGTTCAACGATGCCAACCCGCACATAGACGGCGGCCGACAACGAGCTCCCACTTGATTTGTATTTCCCTCTCGACACCTTGTCGGACTTGACCCGCAAAAGTGCCTGCTTCAACTTAACTACGGTCTTCATGATTCCTTTAGGCAAAACCACACGAGTAAAGTGGTCATAGCTTGTGAATTAAGGACCGATAACCATGCGTTTGTCTCTGCCATGACATGCAAGTTAATTAATACGTTTGCACGTGACGTTGTACACGCATTGCAAATGATGCACTGACAGGGGAAGACCTAAGTGTGGCAGTGGGAATTGAGTGCAAATGTCCTAAGAATCAAGAGGGATGCCATTGAGATCGATACACGAACAAGGGTAGTAGGCACTAAGATCTTGTGCACATTGCTAACAAGACTGGTAACCTCATCAAAGCTTGAAAACACGTTTCTGTTATCTTCTTTGATAGGCACCATAAAAACCACCGTGAAGTCCACATACATAGAGAGGTGTGAAGACATACACCCGGGCCTCTCATTCTGTGAAGGCGGCCAATAGATGTTGCAAAATCTAAAATCTACTAGTTAACGTGGTCAATTTGATAGTACATGATTGACATAAAAGACAGGAAAGGCTATAATAAATAACACAAAATGAATTTGAGGAGAAAATTCATATACAGTGGTTTGAATTCATCGCAGTAATTTTGCCTATATAGGACGTTGCTAACTTTATTTCACTAATTTCTTCCTTGTCACAGGCACTATGGAGATATTGAAGAAATAAGTGTAGAGGAGCCAGTCGAAAGTAGGCCACCACTTTACGCACACGTTACATTTTACTCGCAGATGACACTATTCCGTGTTCTTGATGGGAACAGGAGAGTCAAGTTCATGACCAGGGGAAAACATCTATGGGCTCGACAGTATGTGCCAAAGAAGAAGAAAACTGATGTCTGATGACCAAAGCCTGAACATTCAAGAACAGTCTATGCCAAGCATTCTGGAAGCATACTCGAATAGAATCTGCACTTGTAAGAGTTCTTGTGCATATCTAGTTCTTGTGCTTTCTGCATCTTATTACACATTCGTAACCCAGATTTATGTGTTCTGAACTTCTGATGTACGTATGACATTCGAGGACTCAAATTTGTACTTGTTAAGGACTATAAGTCCATATTATTGGTACGTATAATGGTGTTAAATTTTAAATTCGTTCCTTGAATGTTTTTGTAATGTACGGTAGCCATTGTGTGACGCTAGTTAAATGGTAAGCTCTGTTTTTCTCTTTAGAAAGGAAGGTTCAACCTCCCTGCCAGCAAGCAAACCCGGTCGTGATTTCTCCGCGTTGCCGGGGGAGCTTGAGGTTGGGCCGTGACATATGGAAAAAAATTATATGAGATCAGGTCTCACGGTTAGTAGGTGAGACCCGTCCTGATGGATGACACGTGGTATTCATAAATCACAAAACATCTAATCTCTCCCCTCCTGATTTTAAGTGAGGGTGGGGGATACTTTGTGATTTGTGAATGCTACGTGTCATCCATCAGGATGGGTCTCACGTGAGACCTGGTCTCATAGAATTCTTTTCCGTGACATATGGTGAGTTGCAGCGTCGCTCCTTCTTCTTTTAGCTTCTTCTCTTTTTTTTGAAATTCCGTCCTTTATATTAGATAATATAATGTTCATACGGCTACAAATTATAACAAGCAAAGCTGCTAGCCACACATGACGCTCAGAAGGAAGAGAGGAGGCCGCCTTGGCGAGGGCGTGAGGTGTCTTTGTTTTCCTTTGTTCCTTTCGTCAATTTTCATTGGGTTTTTTTCACCCATGCCAACTTTTCTCAGTACACATTCTGTAATTTTCGTATTCATCAGATACATATTTTATATACACATTTAACATTAGTGAAAATATGATTAATGTTTTTTAAAACTAACAATTTTATGAGTAATATTTCTCATAGACATTGACATTTATGGTACTTATATATTTAGTAATTTATATTCAAGATTATAAAAAAATATAAGATTGAACATACTTATATATTTTTCATACATGTTTAACATTTAAAAATATAAGATTAATAATTGTTTAAATAAATGGTCAATATTTTTCCATACATGGTCAACGTTATTTTAATGGCAATAAAAAATCCATACACAAATAACGTTTTTTATACTGCAGGAACATTTTTAAAAACATTTAACATTTTTAAAACATGATCAACATTTTGTTTCATACACATTGTATTTTTTTGTATATATTTTTTGTATACATGAAAAATATTTTTTCTATACAGATATAACATTTTTCAAATTCTGGATTAAGAATTTTTTACATTCCAGATTAACATTTTTTTAAATACGTGATCAAAAATTTTCATACACATTGTATATTTCTGATATAAACTTTCCATATACATGAGAAATATTTTCACTATTCACATTTAACATTTTTTAAACAAATTATCAACATTTTTTATGCACATTATCTTTGTTCTGTATATATTTTTCATATGCATGGCAAACATTTTTTCTACACACATCTTATATTTTTTGAATGCTTGATAAATAGTTTCCTTCAAATTCTTGAATAATATATTTTTTAAATACGTGATCAACATATTTCACACACATTGTATATCTTAGAATACATTTTTTGTATACATGAGAAATATTTTATCTATACATATTTAACATTTTTTAAATGCTTTACATAAAGTTTTTTTAATATATTTATTTAGAATATTTGGAAGTATAAACAAATAAAAAATAAAGAAAGATAAAACAGAAAACGTGAAGAAGTAGAAAAAAAGACTCAGCGGCATGTGGCCCCTCGCGTTGGGTCAGCCCATTTAGTGTGGCGCCTAACGCGAACGCAACCTAGTCCCTCCGTCCGCGAATAAGTGTACATCTAGCTTTTATTCTAAGTCAAATTTTTAAAATTTTGACCAACTTTATAGAAAATAGTAGTAACATATATAACAACAAACTGATATATTATCAAAGTACACTTCAAAACGAATCTAGTGATTCTAATTTGGTGTCATAAATGCTTTTACTTTTTCCCTAGAAAGGTGGTCAAAGTTTTAAAACTTTGACTTAAGACAAAAGCTAGATATACACTTATTCGCGGACGGAGGAAATATGTCTCGCTGTAAGCGCGTCGCTATAAGGGCATTTTCTATTTAGCGCTGCAGACGCCGGTTATAGCTGTTTCCGCAAGCCGGAACCTGCAGCCGCACTAGCTGGGCTCGGCCCAACTACAATTTTTTTTCTGTTTTCTAAACTCTAGATGATAGACTGCAAAAAAGGGGCGCTAGCTAGAATTCGAACCTGCGACCCAGTTATCAGTAATCTACGCATAACTAACTCATCCACTACGCCAAGTGTGATAGCATACATGTTTTCGTCCATTTATCTATTCTTCTTTTTCCTTTTTCCTTTTTCCTTTTCCTTTTTCTTTTTTCTCTATCCTTTATTACTATTTTTTACAAATTCTTAATTGTTTTCTTCAAATAGATGAACTTCTTCTCTAAATCCATGAACTGATTTTTTCGAAACTCATGAACTTTTTTCAAATTGGTGAAGCTTTTTCAAAGTAGGGGAACTTATTTTTCAAATTTGATGAACTTTTTCTCAGAATCGACGAACTTATTTTCAAAATCGATGAACTTTTTTTCCCAAAATTGATGAACTTTTTTCAATTTAGATGAACTTTTTCCAGATTTACGAACTTTTTCCAAATTCGATGAACTTTTTTCAAGACGATGATTTTTTTTCAAATTCGATGAACATTTTTTGAAAATCGATGAACTTCTTTTGAATTTGTGAACTGTTTTTTGAATACATGAACTTTTTCAATTTGGTGAACTGCTTTTTGATATGTAAACTTTTTTTGCACGTTCATGAACTCCATCTGTTATCAGGGCCGTCCAAGGGCCTGTGCGAGCTGTGCGCTCGCACAGGGCCCCCAAAATTCTGGGGCCCCCAACTAGGGTCCATATACATATATGTATAGTCTGGAAAAAGAAATTCAGTTTTAGGCCTTCTTGGGCCTGGTCCGGTCAAGTCTCCAGCGATGAGATGCAGGCCCTGATGAGATGGATTGATCGACCATAGATGAAATGACAGCCCCAGCGCTTCGGTAACTTCCGCTTCCTATTCCCTGCCTGGTCGCTAGGCTTTCCATCTCCCCATCGCTTCCAACTGAATCGGCGGCTCGGTGGCGTCATGGCGATCGCCGATCGCGTTGCAACCTTACAGGTTCAGGGAAGCGACGGGCAAGAAGCGGACTACTTTCTAGCGCTCGACGCCGTCGCGCCGGCGGCCGGTCGTCACTGTCGCGGTGCCGCCCAACAGGAACAGAAGACCAACCGGTGTGGTGCCCTCCCTGCTCCTTACGCTCTCCCCTTTTCTTTAATTTTGATACAAATTACAAAGTTGTGTTAATATGTTTGGGAACGATTTTTTGTGCAGTCGTTCAAGTTCAGAAGTAGTCACAGATTCAAGAATTTCAGTAGTTGCTCGTACTACCGTCCAAGTCCAAAATCAAGGTTATATCTGATTGTAAGTTTTTTGAACTACCTATACATGTCAGAAGCCTATATTTCATGTGAGCTCACCAGTTCAAATAAATTGATCTGAGTATATATTTCAAAATTTAGGGCCCCATCATTAATATTACCATCTGGAGTATGATTTTCAGAATTAGTTTGGGGTACTATCACAACAAATTTATCAAGAGCACCCCTTTGAATTTGAGCATCTTCTTCTAATTTCTGTTTCTTCTTATGCTTCAAGGCACCAGAATCATACTTTCTTCCAGAACTAGAATGCATGCGTAATTGTATATTTTTTAAAATTTAGGGCCCCATTTTTCTTTTCGCACCGGGGCCCCGAATTCCTGGAGACGGCCCTGTCTGTTATATGTGAACATTTTCAAATAATTGGAAATTATAAGCGCTACAGTGTAGTGTGCAATAAATAGTGCGTCTACCTTTCTATTCTTTAAAGCTTTCGCGCTGAGAACATTTGGTAGCAATTAGCTGGTGTAGTGGCTAGCCTTTCAGTGTTGAAGGGTGAGGGCGCAAGTTCGGTCCCAAGTCAGAATGTATTTTTTGCCGGTCATTTTTCGCTTTGCTTGTTGCGTGATAGTGGGCCGGCCCATCCAGCCGCTGCTGCGAGCGCCACTTTTCTTGCGCGGCGCCGAAGGCGCGCTATAGGAGGTTCCCGCTATAAGCCAGACATAGGCGCACCCTTGACCTTTGGGCAAAGAATGCTTCTCGATGTGGCTTTTCTTCTTCTTCAAACAGTAGCACAAGGCTGGGCTGGTTGGCATCTTATACATGCGCCTCCAATTGTTGTTAGGAGGTGAAAACCCCAACACCCCAACAAACAGCGAAATCACTAATCAAGGGCATGCTTGCAAAGATCATTCCCACCTTCTCTACTACTTACAAGCGACGCAATACATGTACGCCATTTGTCGCTACAAGGGAGTTTTGTCATTTTCGTATAATTATTGTTTTAAAAAATTAACTTTTGAACCATGCGTCCAAATCACGAAATGTTTTCATCATTGAATTTCTCATGTCAAGATCTTTGAAACTACATCTTATATTAATTGGTTTGGATTTGGATGAAAACATTCACGGGAGAAACGGAAATAAAAAAATAGAACTAAAATAAAAATGGAAACAGAAAAAACCAAAGCTGAAAAAAGATCAAAATCCAAAAGAAATCGTAAACCCAAAAACCGGAACCAAGAATTGTGCTTCTTCAAAAAAATTGGGAATCACAGTTGGGAAAAAAAACTAGAATTGTGCTTCTTCATTTTTTTAGGGAAGCACAGTTATGCGTTTTCCATTTCGAGAAGCACGACTATGCTTCTCGCAGAATCATATGTTGTGGTTCTTGTGAAAAAACATCGCTTCCTAAATAAATTGCCATCAAAACCTAGAAAAAGAACTAGTAAAAGTAATTAAAAAACTCACATACACGTGCAAAAAAATCCCGACGGTACAACCAATGCGCAACACATGACGGCGGCTGGGCACACCACTTGACACGCTCCCAAGCGCAAGAAAGCGACCACTATGGGATTAGTTGCTCCCAACACACGGAGAAAAACAAAAAAAACACAGCCACGCGGTCCAACAGGCGGGATGATATTCCCCGTGCGGGTTAGGTAGAGCAATCAAACATGAACCCCCGCCACGGTAATGGGTCAGCCCGTTCATTCATTTATGCATTTCTTTGATTTGTTCATTCCACCGCTTTTTGTAAGGGTTCTAGAACCTTATCTGAACCAGTTTTTTCGGGTTTCTTCGGTTCTTCA
This sequence comes from Triticum urartu, assembly GCF_003073215.2. Classification (NCBI taxonomy): domain Eukaryota; kingdom Viridiplantae; phylum Streptophyta; class Magnoliopsida; order Poales; family Poaceae; genus Triticum; species Triticum urartu. The sequence continues at coordinate 50,547,812 of NC_053022.1, forward strand.
TCTCTTATTTTATTTACTTTTCCTTTTTCTTATTTTCTTCATTGGCGAACCTCAAACCCATAAACAAATTTTGAAAATCAGGACCATTTTTTAAAATTCATAATTTTTTAAAAATAAAACAACTTCTTTCAAATTTAGGAACTTTTTAAATTCATAAATTTTTTCAAATTGATGAAAAAATCAAATATTGGAACATTTTTTGAAATAAAATATTTTTTATTTTCATGCAAAAAAATTACTACAGAGTCATTTGTCAAATTCGCAAACATTTTTTTAATTCAGGAACATTGTTTAATATTCATTTTTTAAAGTCGTGAACATTTTTTATATAAGGCAACATCTTTAAAATTTAAAAAAGTCATAAATAGTTTTTTGTATTTGTGAACATTATTATAAATTCTTTTGAATTTTGAAATTTTGGTTTAAAGAAAGAAGAACAATAGAAAGGGAAAAGGAAAAAATGTGTTTCACACCCCCGCTTTGGGCCATACCAAACCGTGTCGGGCGTTTGTGATTATGTGCCCCACACCACTCTATGCAACAAATAGGAGCACTCGCCCACGGCCCACATCGAATAGAAAACACACGCGACAACCCTCGTGAAAAATAAAACGCAACTCAACTTGTGTGATTCTTTGAGGCAGCATGTCATATGGCTCAGAAGTCAAATGTTCAATAACTAAATCCAATCAAAATCTTCCACGTGAATGAATCCATTAAATTCATATAGAAATTCTTAGCACATCTACGACACGTACGCTTAGCGCGGACGCCAGGGTCGATTCCCTAGAATTTTGGCTCAATTCCCGGCCGAAACTAGGAAAATAGCTACCGTCGCAGTGGAAGTTGTCGTCAAACGCTTTAGGGCATGTACAATAGTGCTATCTTAAGAGTGCCACGTAGGATCAGTGATGAGGTGAAGGAGAGAGGGCTCATAAGAAAAGGCTTGTCTTTTCTTATTTAAGAGAAGACAAAAGATGATCTCTTAGCACAATATGTCTTATCATATTTTTAGAAATTGATAGTTATTGAAGATATGGCTAAGAGATGACCCATTATAGACTTTTTTTTATCATATCTAAATTACATGCAAAATTTAAGATAAGACTATCCTATCAACCATTGTACATGCCCTTAGCTTTGTTTCAGCATGGAACAAATCAACAAGCGGTAGGAGTTATCTCGAGCGCCAGAATTTATACAAGGAAGGCAACAGAATCAACATAATATAGGGGCGCTTCGTTACATGGTGTGTCGGGGAAGAGGACGGCGTCGTTTTTCCTTTTCATTTTAAATCATGAGGCGTCTCCAGATTGCTTTAGCTGGAGGCAGTGACTTGTACACGAGGGCTATGCAAAAAAAAAAAATCCTTTTCTTAAGTGAATGATCCGGGAAAGCGGCCTTCCTGCACGCAGCGGCAGATGCACGCAGCGCATCGACGGTCGCGGCGCGCGAGGTGATGTGTGCAAAAGAAAATGTCAAAGTAAGCAAAGCGGACATACATTCGATCGATACATGCAAATACACAGCATACGTCGCTTTCGATGGGGTCGCTTGGTACGGTTTTGACGTACGCAGGGGCCGGTCCGCTCAGAGCATGCATGGAAAGGCCTGCAGGGCATGACTTTTATTACGTCACGGGCCCGACTCTGGTTTTAGTACTAAAATGGTTGCGTGTACCTAGCTTAGAGCATCTCCAATAGCTTGTCTATATGGATGTCTATACTCGTTTTCCACGACGTGAGCTCAAAACAGGCGTCCAACAGCTTGTCTATATGATCGTCCAAATATACACATCCTCTAAATTGGCCTCGACAATGTCCATGTCTGGACAATGTGAAGGCGTTGTCTAAACTCAGCTGCAGTCATGATTTCTTCCTCTCTCTAGCGATGGCCACCTGTCATGGTCTCTGTATATAGACATTCTGATGCAAAACTGGATGTGTATATGAGGGAATCTTTTTAGACCATTGTCTATATGAATATATAGACATCCAAATATACACATGCTATTGGAGATGCTCTTAGGCGTTGTACTTACGAATATGGTGTCCACGCTCGCATGTGAAAGCTGCCGTTCTGACACGTTGTCGTGAGGCTTTTTACCGTGCATCCATGCGCCAGTGCATGTCTCGAAGCTCATCGGTAACTGATGTATGACTATATGTGGACGAATTTATTGATTGAAAAGCTAATTTCAAAATCTCTACTATTAAAAGGGGATCGAACATCGTGATGGTTCGACCTCGTTCGATCCCCCACCCCCTTCGTACGACAACCATCAGGCGATGGGCCACGCCCACAACATCCCCAAAATCAAAGGCCAACTCAGCCCACGTACAAGATCCACAGCCAAAAAAAATCGGCTCAACTCACGAACGAAGTCCTCAACCCACGAACGAGGTCCATCGATCAACAAACCAGCCTAAAAAACAGTTCAGCTCAATCCACGAACGAGGTCCATCGGCAAAAAATCAAACCACCTGCGAGCTCCATCGACCCACGAACGCACATCTCCAGGGAGAGAAACGCCAGTTCTTCCTCGCGTACGAGCTCCATCGACTCACGGACGCACTACGTCAAGGAGAGAATCGCCAGTTCACTCCCCGTCCGGCCACATCGTTCTCACGCGAGCGGCGAGCTGTGCGAGCACAGCCTCTGCTGAACTGCAACCTCGGCGCCCCTGAACCAGAACCTGCGCTCAACGGCTGTTGCTGCGTCTATATCTCCGGATGCCGCCGCTACATCCTCCTGCCATCATCTTCACAGTTCTTCACCTACCGTCTTCTGCCTCTCCGACGGCAAAGGACTGAGGTCCACCTTTGTTATGTTCGATGGTGCCCACCATGCCCTAGGTTTGCAATCCTCAACTGTTTCAGCAAAGTTTTTTACATCAGAAAGATACTAAACTCCTATTCCGAACTTCATGATGTGACCTCCAAGTACATTGAACAAAGCATGCAGGATTTTAAGCTATGTACCAGCTACCAAATTGTGAAGGAGTACTACTCCAAGTACATTGAACAAAGCATGCAGGATTTTAAGCTAGCTACCAAATTGTGAAGGTGCTTCATTAGGCTCATCAACTTCTGGGAATTAATACATGAAACAAATGTATAATGTGTGCTAATGTGGACGGGTGCGACATGGCATCTCAAACTTGTCTTTACAGCAAGTCTACTCTATGCAAATGAATGAAAGCAAATGTAACGAAGTAAAAAATTTAAGAATTGATGTCGTGAGATTGACATGCTTTTCACCCAATTTCATACTATAGACACCTGTTCAGTTCCCAGACTCAAGTTCATATTGAAGACCCCTTTTCCATAAAGAATCTTGCTAAAGTCCTCTTAATCACAGTACAATACAGTTACAAATATTTCTCTCATGGTCAGCTCTACGTTGCATTGTCTAGAGCCAACGCGAAGAGGAACATTAAGATTCTCGCCATCAAGGACAATGGCAAGGGTAAAGGAAGGGTAAGGGCAAGGGCAAGGAACAAAGCAAGATTTCAAAGAAGCGAAAAAGATTTGAACCCTTATTAACGACCATGAAGAACATAGCCTACAAGGAAGTCTTTAGCACATGAAGTCGCCAGATCAAATTATAACAACTCAGGTAAAGTATGTTCAATTCTGCATTACTATTGTAGATCTTAATGCACACTAACCTGAGTTTGTGAGCATAATCAGTCTTCAGAAACCATGAGTATTCCTTTCGCGACATCTCCCCGTTCTATACTTAGTCGAATATGCACCTGTTTAAGCTGGAAATAACAAGAGATAACGTGAAATTGCAAACAGATTAAGGATGAAGATGCTTGGACAGTGACTTGCTATAGAAGAACAAAAATACTAAGGTGTCGTATTTCTTTCTAAGGCATACGCTTTTTAATATGGTAAAAACCTGAGGCATCTAATATCATATACTCCCTCCTTCCCAAAATCTTAGGCGCGTAAGTTTTTGCATGAAGTCCCAAAATCTAAGGCGCAGATGCCTTTCTCTCTCTCATTCAGTTACAACAACCACTCACGGTCGCTATTTTTTTGGAAACAAAAACAAATCTCTGGCTGGGTCTTTCGTTGATGCTTACATCTCAACAGCATGTACGATGGTTCAAGTAACAATTAAACTGCGCTGATTTTCATGCTGGCTACTAATACGCCTAAGAATATGGGAAGGAGGGAGTAGCAATTAAAAAACTGACTTAAACTTCAGTTCCGTACAATCTCTCGTTGGAAATACATGGATAAGGAACTATGTATCTGATAATTTACAAAGAACCCAAATTCGAGCTGAGTTTGCCATCAGTGAGCTCCTCATATCTCTACTATCTCTACTATTAAAGGATGAGTCTTTCAAGACAATAGATACCTCGATATGAACAAAAGGAACATAATCTGTTCGTCTGCTTTTTTTCTGTAGCTCTGTGATAAGATTTAGCACACATGTGTCCTTAAATTCAGGCCTCAAAATTTGTTGCAGATGGTGATTCCAAAGTGCCAAGTACAGGATTAGAAAAATCAACCCTTAAGCTATTCAGCAAGAGCATTGTGGTAACTAGAGAATGAGTCATATTAGACCCTGAATACAAGCACCGCTAACCTGCAAAATGGCAAGGACCTCGGAATGGAAGCTTTGGCAATACCACAATAGCGCGTTATGCTGAGTTCATTTGCCAAAAGATGCAGACCGAGCTTTGCGTTTGTTTTTTACAATTGGTACATCAGTATGAATGTGATCATTGGACAGTGCTGACTTTTATGTCAGGTTACCTTGCATAAATCTGTATGATTCCCCGATGTGTTTTGCTTTGTTGAAATGCATTGTGTGTTTGTGTACAATTAGAATTTGGTCAGGATTGGAAGGTTGACTCTCCAGGAAGAGGAAGCTAAGCCTCCTTGACCAGAGTTTTTTCTTTTTCTGAAGCATGCCTTTTTGAATAGGAACGGCTAAAATTGTTTGTAGAAAAACTATTAAGACCCACTTTTCTTGTTGTACTAAAACGAAGTTTTACTTATTTCTGCCCCTAAAAAAACTATATTTTTGGTACGCTAACTCATTTCAGGTGGTTAGACCTTTAAACGAGTTTATGGGAAACAGAACTGACAAAAAACTCCATATCTAGACAACCCAAGAAAGGTTTTATCCTCATCTCATAAAATAAACTTAATCATAACCGTATTCTGATTACTACACATCTACTCCTAGCTATCTTTCAAACTGAGTATATATAAGATAGATTCAATCTACCTCCAGATTTTTGCTTACCTCTAAGATCGAATTTCACCGGCGGTGCCAACCCAACAGAGCTACCAAACGCGGAGGGAGAGACGAGAGCCGACCGTGACAAGGTAAGATCCGTGGGCACCCTGATCCTGACGCATAGGGAGGGGAGCAGAGCTCGGTGGCGAAGAGAAGCCGTCGGCGTCGTGCTGCACCACGGAATCCACTCCTCGTCGATCTCCGCCCATCCGGCCGAGCACAGCTTGCGGCAGGGTCTCCAAAATGAGGAGCCCAATCCCGCTGGTGGATGCAGATCGAGCCCACCTCGCGCTGCACGGCGCGCGCCAGTCGCCGGGCGTTACCACTCGATGATTCGGACCAACGTGGCGTCATCGCGGCGGGGGCGCGGGGCAGGGAGCGCCGCACGGTGGATGCCGCCGCCCAGACTGCGTGCGCGTCTACCTGCCCCCCGGATCTCGCCGGACAGCAGGGAGTGATGGGGACGCGGTGTGGGAGGCCCGCGACGCCGCAGGTAGGCTGTAGGGACGGTTCAGAGGCACGGGGTGGGAGGTTGGGCCGGGATGGGTGCCGTGCGCCATGACGCGCCGGCGGCTGCACAGGGGAGCAGGGTGGGTCATGGGTGGCTAGCTGAATGGGAAAGGGGTGAGCAGCGAGGAGAAGAGACTGAGAGTGCTGGCTGTAGCAGAATTGTTTTTGTCCCACGACTCTATAATTTTTTATTTATATTAGTGTATATTATGCGCAATTGCTTTGGGAGGCCGAGCTCTATGGAGATCTCCAAATCCAAAATTCAAAATTCTTGAAAAATCATATTTTTACATTCAAACAAATTCTGAAAAAGATATGGAAACAGATGAAGGCATAGTGCACAAGTGTGTAAATTTTGAGAACAAAATACGTTGAAATTGTTGGAAATATGCCCTAGAGGCAATAATAAATTGATTATTATTATATTTCCTTGTTCATGATAATCGTTTATTATCCATGCTATAATTGTATTGATAGGAAACTCAGATACATGTGTGGATACATAGACAACACCATGTCCCTAGTAAGCCTCTAGTTGACTAGCTCGTTGATCAATAGATGGTTACGGTTTCCTGACCATGGACATTGGATGTCATTGATAACGGGATCACATCATTAGGAGAATGATGTGATGGACAAGACCCAATCCTAAGCATAGCACAAGATCATGTAGTTCGTATGCTATAGCTTTTCTAATGTCAAGTATCATTTCCTTAGACCATGAGATTGTGCAACTCCCGGATACCGTAGGAGTGCTTTGGGTGTACCAAACGTCACAACGTAACTGGGTGGCTATAAAGGTGCACTACAGGTATCTCCGAAAGTGTCTGTTGGGTTGGCACGAATCGAGACTGGGATTTGTCACTCCGTGTAAACGGAGAGGTATCTCTGGGCCCACTCGGTAGGACATCATCATAATGTGCACAATGTGATCAAGGAGTTGATCACGGGATGATGTGTTACGGAACGAGTAAAGAGACTTGCCGGTAACGAGATTGAACAAGGTATCGGGATACCGACGATCGAATCTTGGGCAAGTATCGTACCGCTAGACAAAGGGAATTGTATACGGGATTGATTAAGTCCTTGACATCATGGTTCATCCGATGAGATCATCGTGGAACATGTGGGAGCCAACATGGGTATCCAGATCCCGCTGTTGGTTATTGACCGGAGAACGTCTCGGTCATGTCTGCATGTCTCCCGAACCCGTAGGGTCTACACACTTAAGGTTCGATGACGCTAGGGTTATAAAGGAAGCTTGTATGTGGTTACCGAATGTTGTTCGGAGTCCCGGATAAGATCCCGGACGTCACGAGGAGTTCCAGAATGGTCTGGAGGTAAAGAATTATATATAGGAAGTGCTATTTCGGCCATCGGGACAAGTTTCGGGGTCACCGGTATTGTACCAGGACCATCGGAAGGGTCCCGGGGGCCCACCGGGTGGGGCCACCTGCCCCGGGGGGCCACATGGGCTGTAGGGGGTGCGCCTTGGCCTACATGGGCCAAAGGGCACCAGCCCCTAGAGGCCCATGCGCCAAAGGGACAAGAGGAGGGGAGAGTTCTAAAGGGGGAAGGCACCTCCGAGGTGCCTTGGGGAGGATGGACTCCTCCCCCCCTTGGCCGCACCCTTCCTTGGAGGAAGGGGCAAGGCTGCGCCCTCCCCCTCTCCCTTGGCCCTATATATAGTGGGGGGAAGGGAGGGCAACCATACCTGAGCCCTGGCGCCTCCCTCTCCCTCCCATGACACATCTCCTCCCTCCCGCAGCGCTTGGCGAAGCCCTGTTGGAATCCCGCTACTTCCACCACGCCATCATGCTGCTGGATCTCCATCAACCTCTCCTCCCTCCTTGCTGGATCAAGAACGAGGAGACGTCGCTGCTCCGTACGTGTGTTGAACGCGGAGGTGCCATCCGTTCGGCGCTAGGATCATCGGTGATTTGGATCACGATGAGTACGACTCCATCAACCCCGTTCTCTTGAACGCTTCCGCGCGCGATCTACAAGGGTATGTAGATCCACTCCTCCCTGTTGCTAGATGACTCCATAGATTGATCTTGGTGACACGTAGGAAATTTTGAATTTATGCGACGTTCCCCAACAGAAATGTGGGCTGTGCAAAAACTACAAATTTGTGGTTTTTTAACACATGATACGATTCATCCTCCCCGATCATCAATTTGTCCTTTTTGTACAGGTAGTGTTTTAACATATCTCATCCTTAAATTTTACACACATACGCCTCACATCATTGTTTACTTATACGAAAAAGTTCAGAACTGAAATTTTTGAATTTTTTTTTTTTCAAAAAAAAGGGCCGAGAGCTAAAACGCCATTCTCTGTATATTATAGCATAAGAACTGAGGTATTTGGACGGTCTGTCGGGGCTACCAAATATCTTGGCTAGACTAGAACAAATCTTGTTTTGCATATTCTAGATGTCTGTCTTTTTAACCTTTTTAGTTTGCATGTTGTATATGAATATATGATAGTACTCCCTGCAAAGAAAAAGAATAAATGATAGTAATATATTTAGTATATACATTTCACTTTTTCAGACTGTGTCCATGATAGATATGGATATTATTGACCATCAAAAAGAACCTACCAACAAGAGTCCGAAGGTGATGTTGTTGGAAGAGATAAAAAAACTCAGCAAATTCTATACAACCTACCAACAAGAATTCGAAATGGCTGAAGAATCTCAGGGAAATAAACATAAAATTGAAGAGACAAAAATTATAAAACTTAAGTCTAGGGCGGCATAGAGGGGTTCTTCTTTGATCAAGCCATCGGTGCTGAATGGTGCTTTTTCGGTGAAGCCCTGGTTGCCGCACGGAGCTTGAAAACTTAGTCACACCGTGTGTCGTTTTTTAAAACTATGTATTAAAGACCAATAAGTGAGAGCTGATGGCAATGTACAAACGGTGGATCTGAAGCTCTCAATTTCATGGGGTTGGTCCCCTACCAATATGTCACATCGTGCTTCGCTGTTTACATTTTTCATCATGTTCTCTCCAAATAAAATTCCGGCAAATAAAAAATTTAATCAAAGTATACAATGCGTTGGCTAGAAAATATGACCATGTTCGTAGATTTCTAATTAACGTTGACATTGTTCTGTTGTTGAAATGTACTTCATAAAAAGCACTCATATAAAATGTCCACTGTCGAGAATCTTTTCACATCATATTTCGTATTCCCGTGGCAACGCATGGGCATTCAACTAGTGGTATTACATTCATTCTCTTGCCCAAGGATACAACAAGCTATTCGCTGCCTACTGAGTGCACACTATTCTTGTTTTCTCAAAAAAAGTGCACACCATTCTCATATTTTTTTACTAAAACCTTTTGCCTGGCTCGGACATTTGTAGAATCGGATACTTGTTCAGTGCAACATACTGCCTGGTTTGGGTATTTGTAAAACCGGATGTCTGGGTTCCGGTCTGTCCCGGACAGAAACCACCTTCTCCTGGTCCCGGGACACTTTGGGCAGAAGATCAATGGCAGCCGTGGTAGAGCTGTCCGGAGACGGTGAGCAGAGGACGAACTTTGAGGCATCCTGGCTCAATCACGGTGGATTAGACAAATGGGCCGCTGGTGTGCTTGTGTGTAGTTGAAACAACTAGTGGAACCAGTCAATGCTGTCCTACGACGTGTGAGCGTGATTGATCAGGGTGCATGGGGCGTCTGGAGCGTGTAGCAGCCTTATGTCAGACCGTGCTGTCAGATTGGTGCTTTGAATACGCGTATATCATGCAAACCAAAATCCAACGTCCCGCTATACTCTAAGTAGCACGCCGTGCTGATGCGAATCATGAAGGGACGCGCACCGTCGATGCCGTGCGTGCAGCTGCCACTGCGTCTAGCGATGCACCTCTCAATGATCCGGTTCAGTCTGGCTGATATTTCACGATCGTTGCCTCGTGCCAACCAGCTCGGGCACTCTCATCCTTATTCTCTTGAGTAACGACAACCACGTTTTTGTTTTTTGAGCAACACATCCCCGCATACTTCTTCTGTAACAAATACTCGCTACCCGATGTGCCGACGCTGTCACCGGCGAGCAAGTGCTTCGCTGCCCGTGGCCCTCCTGTTCTCTGTCAATCGGCGGCGCCCTCTAGATCGAGTAGCACCATCGTGTCGTTGCTGCCTCTGCGAGGCACAACCGCAGTTGAAGGAGAGAATTCCTTATTTGACCCTTTCTTAAATTTTGGTTCCTTTTTTGGCCTTAGTAAAAAAATTCTTCATGTTCTGGCACTCAAACTTCAGTTTGTTCCCTATATGACATTTCCGTCAGTTTTGGCAACTAACACCGTTAAATCCGACATGAAAAGTCCTTTTTACCCTTGGTGTAGTTTGTGACCAAAATTGTGAACTAGAAGTCAAAAGCAATGGTGATGTGATCCGTTTGTCTTGAATACATTACCAAATAACCAAATCTGCTATTTAGCACAGCTTTAATTTTAATTGGATAATTGGACAGAACCTCCCTTGTATATTGATGATATATCCCCTGTACAGTTCATATATGCACAAATTATAATATACTTGGAGCAGATTCACATGTATGCAAACTAAAAGTTCATAGAAACTTGGTCCAGGTTCACATATACGGAAATAGTCCACATATTTAGTCCTCTACACACATTCAGGTTCACATAGAGTTCACATATAATAGTCCAGGTTCACATCATGTCAAATACAACACATGAAGGTCACATATAGCACTTACAAAAGCCCAGGTTCACATATATATTACATAAACAGCTCAAAACTTTCCCAAATGAACCATGATATGGAAAGGGATCCAATGAGAATCACAAGCTAAGCCTCCTTTTGCTTCGTGTGCTCATTGCAGGGCTGGCAGGATTCATGTTTTTGCTACGTGTGCCCATTGCAGGGCTATCATGTGGCATCATAGGAAGGTGTGGCAACTTATCAGCAACCTCTTTGCCTTTTCTTTTGGCATCTAATTTCAAAGCAACACATGCTTTCTTGTTGGCCACACAAATGGGCTGAGTTATTGATCTACACATACACATTCATGGCAGCACATCATACATCACATATAGTAGCCCAGGTTAACAATAGAACAATGCATAACATAACATAAAATTCGGAAACAACCATAGGTTACCTTTTTGCTACTCTGGATCCAGATTTACTCCCTTTCCCTTTTTCCTTAGTTGTTTTCTCCAACATTTGGCTATAGTGAGAAGAATGCAATTATAATACAAAACCAAGCTTTCATCTAATCTACTACAAAATTCAGAACTAGTTCTTACCTTTTTGATGCTCCAGTAATTGAGTTATCATGTTTTCTCTTTTTCGTAGTTGTAGGTTCTAAGCTTTGGCTATTGTGAGAAGTTACTTAGAATTCAAACACATATTTCATATAATTATGAGCATGAGTGTAAAGTGGCTAACCTTGGCGGAAAGCACATAGAGGCTGCTGGAGCATCATCCTCGCAAGGCACAATTGATGCTTTGGTGGTCTTTGCCCTCTTATTTGGTGGTCCTCTACATGAGCAACAAAAAAGTAGTTAACATGTATGGCTGCTTACAAAAAAATGCAAGTGAAGCAAGTTACACAATTATATTTATTACCTCACAGCTAAAATAGCAGCAATGTCATCTAGGTTATCCTTCTTGCATTTATGCCAATGATGCCCATAGTCCTTACAAATAGGGCATAAGTGTTGGCCGCTTTTTCTTTTCTTCTCACTGCAGCCTTTATACCTCTCAGTTTTATGCCTACCCGCTGTGGATTTTAGTAGTGGTGGAAACATGAAGAATCCATGGTCAGATTTAGGCCATTGGTTCTTGTCAACCATGGCAGGAATTAGTTGGTCATAGGCTGCCCTAAATTTGTCAATGGAGTAATACAAGTCCACATAATTCTGTATGTGTGCATTGATAAGAGATGTGATAAATGCTAGACCATGCTTGCAAGGAAGGCCAGAAACTTGCCATTGTCTACAAGAACATGTCCTGTCAAGCAGACCACAAACCTAAAGCCGCTGCCTCCCAATGCTGTCACTTCAGCGACTTCTTCTGAGCTTTCTACCACCTCCAAGTTTAATTTTCTAGTCTTTGCATTCAACTTCTTAATTATGTGGGGAAGAATCAACCCAACCAACTTCCTTGCTACTTTCCTCCTTCGGTCCAACATGCTCATTCTCAGGTACTGGGTTGCGAAGATAATCATCATCATCATCATCTTGTTCTATGTTGTTAGGTTGGCTATGCGCATCACTATGCCACTCCGTTATAGGCTCATATGGTTTCGATGGATCACAATATGCAACAAACATGTGGACAACCTTTGTCTTGGAGTGTTTCTCAAACATCGACACCAATTCTTGGTCAGATGTTACTTCGGGGTAGATTTTAAGAACATCATCATAATACTGAACATGTGCAACTTCCAAATAACGAGGCGAGTACTGCTCTACGATTGATTCAACCAAGTCCTTATAATTTGTTAAGTCAGAATCAATAACCTTATCAAAACAGAAGCATTTGATATCCTTTCTAGCCTTTTTTGGGTTGCCAAGCAAATTGATTTTCAGCACATAAGTTGAATTTTGATCCATCCTGTAAAAACCAAATAAACTTAATCATGAGTTGCATTTGGGATCCATCTCTAAGTTCAGATTTTGCAGCAAATTATCATCTCTAAATGAAACTCCTAAGTAATCTGTTGCATTTCGACAAATCTAGAAGAGAGGTGCTGCAAATATGTTGCATTTGGGATCCATCTCTAAGTAATCTTCAAAGCCATCTCTAAGTACTCTGTCAAATTTAAAGAAGAGATGCCTCACCCATCTAGACAAGCCGATGTAGCCGCATCCCTCGGTGATACTTGGCCTTGCTCCGGTGTTGCGCCTTTACCACGCAAGGCTGAGACCGCCGCACAGCCGGCCTCCCCACCATGGCCGCCCTCCACCTCCCCACCATGGCCGCTTTGCCCGTCGTCAGCAGGTTGGCCGCCCCCCGCCTCCCCACCATGGTCGCCTCGCCCGTCCTCCAGGGGTTGGCCGCCCCCGCCTCCCCACCATGGCTGCCTCGCCCGTCCTCCAGGAGTTGGCCGCCCCCCGCCTCCCCACCATGGCCGCCTTGCCCGTCCTCCAAGAGTTGGCCGTCCCCTGCCTCCCCACCATGGCCGCCTCGCCCATGGCCCTCGTCCACCTCGCCCTCCTCCATGTGCCTGCCGCTGGGTGACTCCCGCCACCGCCGCTGGGTGCCTCGCTCGCGCCGCCGCTGGGTGCCTCGCTCCTCGCTCGTGCCGCCGCTGCGCTAGTTAGGTCTCGGGGAGGAGAAGGGGAATCGGGGGCAGAAGGGGGGGGGTTCGTTTTTCTTTTTTTTAGTGTGCTATAAAGAAGGGGTAAAACGACTTTTCCTGTCATAGTTGACGGTGTTAACGACAAAAATCGACGGAAGTGTCATGAAAGGAAGAAAATAAAGTTAGGGTGTCAAAGAAGGAAAAAATAAATTTTTAGGGCCAAAAAAGGAACCAAAATTTAAGAAAGGGCCAAATAAGGAATTCTCTCCAGTTGAAGCCTCGTCCGTCGTCGCTCGTCGTTCCACATTGCCGCCGCCCCATAGGAGCAACGGCGTCCGTGGTTGTCGCCTCCTCGAGTTTCAACTGTAAATGCCGGTGCTGCCGTAGCAATAGTTCCTGCAACATTATATTTATTGCATAAATTCTCTGCAACTTGACATTCATTGCACTGCAAGTTACAAGAATATCTCTAAACGTTCCTGCAACATGATCTCTACTGCAAAAAAAAATCCGCAACCGAATCTCTGTTGCAAATGTTTCTGCAACAAGATCTCTGTTGCAAAGGTTTTCATAACAAAAGTTTTGTTGCAGAAATAGACGATGATGCTCGGCCACTAGATTAAGCCAGGTCTGGCGGCTAACGAGGCAGATCTTTTAAAAGTTTCATCGGCCGACACGTAACACGTCCTTTTCTTAATTGCCTAAGCAAAGCACACATTTTTTTTAGGAAACCTAAGCAAGCATTTAGCTTGGAGATGCCCTTAGCACGTCTAGCATTAATCTTTAGTAAAACCGTCTTGTGATCCACGATCGAGTCCAGAATTGATCCTGAACGTACACGTGCGTGTGATCCGACGGCTCGGGAGGCGACTAATCGCTTGCCGGGATCGGGCGACCGTAGCGTCCTCCTGGAGAAAAAGAAAATCGTCCTCTGGATTTCCAGCAGCTGCCGTCGCAGTTAGGTACTCCGCTCGCGATATCGATCCCCGCCGTCCCCCTTCGTCGGCATCTTCTCCGCCGTCTCTCTTTCTCGTCGACCGACGCGGAACCCTAGATGCGCCGTGCCTCCCCATCGCCGTAGAAGAAGAGAGGAAGAAAGATCCCCTTTTTTCCTTTTCGAACAAACGCAAAGAGTCCAGCGAATTGGGAGGTTGAAGCTCCCTTTGTCAGAACAATCCATCGCGATTTTTCTTCCGCCCAGTCGCCATCAGCTGGTGGTGGTTTGCATCAGGCCGTGACACTTCTGTTTAATCATCATTCTCCTGTCAGGTTATCTGCTGCTTCTTTTGTTTAATCAGTAGTACGTACAGTACCTAGTAAGAATTTTACTGACATTGAGAACTTGTTTGCGGGCAGTGCAGTGCAGGTCAGTGTTGCGGCCTCTAGTTGGGCCAATGTCTACCTTGTCAGCCGCCCCATCGACCGTTCCAGATCAGGTACCTAAAACTAAAAGCCAGCTCTCTTTGGCTCTCCAACCTGCATACTGTCTGCAAGTATCTGAAACTTGAACCATTATGAAAATGGTATGCATCTTGGCTTATGTTTTATACACCGGGGATCCTTCTGTGTATGTTTGTGTAGGATGTAAGATCTGTTGGGGAAGCTCCCCCCCCCCCCCCCCCCCCCCCGGTGACCGTTCAAAAAAAAAAACAAACAGTCGCATTTCGCTTCCAGAAACAGTAGTGGCAAGCCCTCCTGAGAATGCATTATGCACTAAAGTGATGTACATAAAGGGATCAGTTAACAAGATCCCGCATAAAAGAAACAGAAAAAAAATCCCCACAATTTGCAGCAAAGCTAATCCGAAAGATCAAGAGAAAACGAAAGAACTCGTAGATAGTTAAGATCTTGTTGTTATTATCTTTATGCTTAGCCAATTTTTAAGAGTCCTAGCATTCTAGAAGCGACCTTGTTTGGAAGATCCAATTGAGATATCAACACTATTCCGATCTATTGTTGCTCTGCTGCATTTGATCGAAGGTTATTTTTCTGTTCCTTCGTTTCAAATAAACTACTGTAGCACCTAAGGCTAAAGGGTAATAAACTCCTTGGAAAAAGGATACCCTACTGAGTTGCTGATTAGGTCCCAGCAGCCTCTGCTGAATTACATTCAAGCATTCTGCATTCTTTCATGTTGTCTAGCTGTAGCACACTAGAATTTGGTCAGCAGGGTGGCAAATTGGATTGGCATGGTAATTCAATCTCATGCTTCCCCTTTTCAGCCAATGTCACTGCAAACGGACCACGGAACTGCAGCAGTGGAAGCTCTTCATCAAGAAGATAATAGTAAAGGTACCACTGATGGAGCGCCCACGGACGAGTATGACCCGTGGGAACCTCCCCATCCTCCTCCTCACCCCTCATTAGCTGACTTGACGTGTCCTATTCAACATATGAGGCAGGTAAAGTAACTACTCCCTCCTATCCATATTACTAAAGTTGTACTATGTGTGTGTCAATTAATATGGATCGGAGGGAGTAGCACAATTGATATGTATCCCACTTCGTCCCTCTTCTTATTACACTTATTTTTGTGGTGGTTCTTGACTGACAATTCCTTTTTTACAGTACATGCTTCAACTGCAGCGTTTCCTTGCTGATGCCAGAGCTACCAATATAATCGCCCCAGACCGCACTCCCAAGGTATTTTTTAATACTTGTTCATTTTATATGAGTGACTATTGATTGGCATGTAACTAATATTCTTGCCTTTTTCCTGCAAATGTTTTTTCATGCTATCTTGTATGTTGTAACATTGTAAAAAAGTATGTTTTTCATCCCTCAACTATTATCTGATTGTAACTTTCAACCCTAAAGTCTAAACCGCCTCGACGTTGCTCCCTCAACTATCAATAGTGTGCGGTTTTCATCATTAAAGTGGTTCTGTCCAATCCAAAGCAGTTCTCAATGGCGTGGCGCCTACCGGTTGGCCACATCACCCACCAGTTTCCGCCATGCTATCAGTTCCCTTAAAAACAATTCATAAAATTGGTAATAATTTCAATAGATTTTTTAAGAACTCAGAAAACAGGAAATGTTCTAGAGAAAAAAGTTCCGAAAATCACATCTGTTTTTGTATTAAAGAACTTGTAAAAATGTAAAATGCAGGAATAACTCAACTTTATGGAAACAAAAATACTAGGGAGACATCTATTTTCTCTTACAATTTTTTTTGTTTGTCTTAATTTAGTTTTTTATGTTCAAACGTTGAAATAAACAAATGGAATATCATGGAGAAAATTTGTGACATGCTAGACATGTGGGTGCAACTGCAATGTAAGCTACATATTTAGGTGCCATGTAATTCGAAATTGTTCTCGAAACCATTATGAGAGATGAATGTTGCATGGTATTGAACTTTTCATAGTGGAGGGTTCAACTTTGGGTAGTTTAGAAGTTTAGTTCTGAAAGCTACATATGTAATAGTCGAGGGATGAAAACTTGCACATTTTCCTAATCTCAATGGCATCAAAATAGTTGGGGTTCCATATGGTGCATCGGCCAATCAGCGCACCTCGGGTAATAAAATCATCGAGGGCCTCCTCCCACTCCATGTTGCCATCGAGAACACTTGCCAGCATAAGTATCTGGAGGACAACCTATTAGTTGACGAGAACTACAGGAATGGGAATGTTGGGTACATCTACAAGCTCATACAACTGCTTTGCCTGCCTGAGATGGTTCGTGTTAAATCCCTCCTCACAAACTTTGGTTACATGATAGCAATAAAGAAGTTCAGCTCATCCCAGTTATTTAAATCCACCATTCTTAACAGTGTTTAAGAACTGACAATCTGTGATTTTGTATAGTTCAATTTGTGAGATGGACAGTTTACCTTTTTAAAACATCTGATGTATTTATGTCCATAATACAGGAGGCACCGTTTTTCTTTAATCAATGGGAAATGAGTCTAAGTTTCTCTGCAATTATAAGTTTTAAGTTGATTTTGCTTGCTGATAGAGTTTGATGTCAATGTTATGTATACTATAAGCACTTGACGTGAAAGCTGTTCTGTGTTGGTGACTTATGCAGAAGATCTTCTTGGACACCACTAGATTGCTTGCAGCTCACACTGATAATGTAGTCGATGAGCTCTGGAAGTTCATGGAGCATGGGAAGATTGTCCCTGCAGCTATTCTTCTCCTTGCAGCTCAAAGGCGATTTCGTAAGCTCAATGGTTTTGATATGATCAAGAACCGTATTGATGATTCTATATTCTCCCTGATAAGGGAGGGGTGTGGATTGCAAATTGGTAAAAATACCAAGGCAGCAAAGCAGCGGAAGGAGAAGGAAGTACGTTTCTATAATGCGTTGTTCCTTGTTAGGATAATTCTGAAAGCTGGTGAAGCTCTTGATGCATATATTCAAACTCATTCAGAGGTACCACCTTTTCATTTGATGCATATATTTGTTTTTTCTTGTTTTACCGAATCTTAATATTCTAGTATGTTATGGTTTGGCTTTTGAACCTTAAAGTATTGATCGTAGTGAGAAAATATTATATAACAGTTCCCTTGCCGACCATAACGAAAAGAACAGAGTTTTTTCTTTTTGACTTGCAAGGCAGGTGATCTGCCGAACAGAGTTTCTGACTGTTTTTTCTTCTTGTTTTACCAAATCGCCATTGTCATCAGACATCTTTTTTTTCTTGGATTTTTTTGAATTAATTTTTCTTGGATTTTCTCTGCTATGACATCTTTATAATCAATATCTCCTGAAAATGTGCATCATCAGTATTTCCCTAAGTAATAGTACTAAATCGGTTATTCGGGGGAAGCCATAGAGACAACTAGTTCCATATTGTAGTTGGGTACTATTTACTGATTGAAAAAGGTTGTTGTTACTATAATTTATTTATTTATTTTGAGATGCTTGATTTCTTGACAATACCAATCTTACCAAATGTTGGTGTCACCAAAACTCAAGCATGGCCAAAACGCAGCAATTATCAACTTGCATAAGTTGATAGACTGATAAACTAATACAAGACAAGATCAAGCATGGCATCACAACCCAATTAGTAAAAGCCATTCTGATGATCATCCCACTCCCCAACTCATTGGAGGGCTCCTCAACCCATTACTCTCTTCACCACGATGAGCATGATATGAATGATCATCTTCAAAGTCACGATCACCCACATCTTCACCACGCACAGAGATATTTTGATCCAACTCAACTGCTTTTCATGGGCATCCATGTCTAAACATCGACATCCCCATGAGCTCAAACCCTGAAGATTTAATAAGATTACGGATACAGGTGTACTGGCATCTATCTGTAAGCACATTTGAGATCTGTAGTGGTAGACTGGTAATCTAGTGTTTAAGTCTTTGGCACTCCTGGCCATTTGGGTTTATGGAACAGGTTAGAACATAGCACATGAGTTGAGTAGGATTGGACACTTATCAAGTAAATCAAAACAAGTCAAACCTAATTACCTTTGTTACTGGGTTTATAGAATAATATGCAGGCATCTCATCACGAGGTCCATGGAAAAGTTTCAGCAGTTCTCAAAAGTTATGATGTTGGTCCTCTCGGAAAAGATATTTGCATTGAAGACCTTCAATGGTTCGATTTTTTCATGCCTTGTGCTTCTATGGTTGCTATATCTTGTATCTGTAGACGATTACTTAACAATATTTTGATTCTTTATTTCATATGCTCTTGAAGCTTCCCCTATGACTGTGGAGGGCCGGATGGTGTGTTACATGAACACGGTACGTCTGTGTTTCACAGCCACATGAACATGGTACATCTGTGTTTCACAGCCTGGTATGTTAAAGTTACTTCACAAATTTCGCAAAATTGGCTGCAATAATTCTGTCATGGGAAACAGGGGGCACAGATTTGACCAAGGCAGCTATTGGATCACCTACTCCTCAAGCCAAGGAGAAAAATGTAAGGATATTTGAACTTGAGTTCCTCTCGATTTTTCTATCTCTTATTTTGCTGGATGCTGATTATCATTTTTTTTATGAATTTTGTGTTTTCTGTTTTAATTTCTTTCTGATGTTTACATGCTGAGACTGACAAAATTGTGTTAATATTCATTTGGATGATGAGAGTCACATTCAAGTCTTCAGGCTACATTTTCACGGATAATCCCATATTTTAGTGGTGTGTGTACAAATTCAAGAGTCCTTTGATGGCTAGAGATGAAACTCCTGTTTTAGTTTTTATCAAGAGAACTGATGTTGTGCAAATGATCTTGTATTGTTGTAGTAAAAGTGTATGCATAGGACACACATGCCATTTTTGTTCCTTTTTGTACTCTAAATTACCAACAAAAAAGAAGAAGAGGAAAATCTGGTCTATGGGAGTTTAGGATCTTGGGCTTGTAGTTTGTACAGTCTGCACCTGCTGTTAAGCACAACGGTTTTTGCAGACTAAATGGTAAATCAAAGTGCTTAACCTAGATTGTTTTTTATTTGATTGTTCGTGGCTGATGACATAGGAATCCATATGCAGCCTGTTTTGAACCTCAAGTGGGCCTGTACATGTTGTTTGATCACGTTAAAATATGAATGCTCTGTGTGCGTTGTTGACGGTGATATCTTGATTATGTACGTGTTAAACAGGCCACGACGAAGAAACCACGGGTTAGGCATCTGTATGCAAGAGATCAGTTTTTCCCGGTATGGAGATCAGTGTTAACAGCTCGGTTTATTTCGAAGATCTTTCCGCCCTACACACCGAAAAAAGACTTGCCACTGTATACTTGTGATGGGAGCTCGGAGAAGTTGAGAGCTGAAAGGCACTCTCATATTCTTCTTGGCACGTTGGAGAGAAATTACTCGAGAGTAGCAAGTAAGCCGACGCCCGCAAGTAAGTATCGGTCGAGAAGGTTGTTTGGCATTGCTGCGTCGACTGCCCTGAAGATGCTGAAGCGTGTATGAAGACCCGGGCAGGAAGGTATAATATCTTACTAGCATAGCCCGCGCGGCGACACACCGCGCCCGTTGGTACGATGTGTTCATTTCAATTGTGTTTAGTTTTTGCATTAGTCTTATCTATCTCATATAGCAATTATTGTACATAAAATTGTGGATACAGGGAAAATAAGTAGGAAATAAGCTAATTTATTGGCATCATGCATGTTGCTAAACACGGAAACGCATGTTCATACATCTCTGATAGGATCATTTATTCTTGTCGTGGCACGACTCTACTGCAGTAAGATGAAAGAAATATAGATAATTATTGCTAGATTTCATCATCCTAGTGTGGCCTCCTGCAGGATTAGTGCTCGCGATGAAGTGATAAAGAACTTCTGCGAACTGTTGCCTCCGGCCCATAGGCGGCTTGGCACCTGTGTATATAATGATAGGATCTTCACAATGTGGACATGAAAAAGTGTGGATCCGGCGCGCCATGCTCATCATGCACTGCACATGCTATTGCTGGAGCTGGACCTCGCAGTTGTAGCCCCACAGGCCATCTGCTTCGGCGGTCTGGCGGGCATGAAGTCGACTCAACGGGCGCAAACTAGAACAGCTGGCGAGTTGGATGGGTTTAAGGCGCGAGAGAGCTCAAAATCAAGAACATCGACGGATTTACCAACGCCGGCGGCGAGAAGACGTGAGCTATCACGGAATGAAGAGCACTAGGGCCGTGAGCTATCAACCACTAGCTGCAGGCATGCTGGCTTAGACCATACGAAGGCCACCGCGCGCGACCGTAGAAGGTCGAAACGGTGACCCGTCGTGCTCAGGATATCCAATGGAGTTATTATCTTTTAAGATAAGGAATAAAGATTGAAGAGAAATCTGAAAACCGCTGCATGTAGAGAGCCAGTCGGCGCATGCACGTGGTCATATTAGAAAAATCCCATCCCATCGCTCCACATGTTGCGTGCTCCGCTGCTGCAGACAAAGAATAGCACCGCCCAACAAATTGGATGTGTGGTTGACCAGGAACTGCTCGCCACCATAATTGCAAGATCCACCCTAAAGTGCACCTGGCCAGATCCCCACTAATTAATGTGTCATCACCCCATTGGCTATAATATCCCTGCCAAAAACACTCCGAAAAGCCTAAAAAATCCCAGCTAGCAATTTAGAATTGAGAATTTAGAATTAGAATGCAGAATGTCTGAAACTTCTCAAAACCGGAAACAAGTATACAAAAGCTGCCTGACAGAGTATACGTCTAGGAATCGCCTAATCCAGGGTCTCTTAGCCCAACAACGACGACGACGTAATCACCGTCACTGCGGCTCAACCAGGATTTGATCGAATACTAAGGAGGCAAATACAACCCTTTAACAGTCGCTACAAGGGCGCTTTCTGGTGATGTCCATGTCGGACTAGCATGAGACAAAAAAATTCGCTCAGTTGAGAAGAAAGATTCACATAACACCTCCCCCAGGACTGCTTTCTCTTCCTTGCTAAGCAAACCCCACCTCTTCCTCTTCAGCCTTTCTCAGGCACGCAACCTCCGCCGTCTCCGGATCGTTCTCCCGCATCCCTCTGCCGCCACTTCTCCTCCCCGTTCCTAGCCAGCCATCCCCTCCTCCTTGACCGCCTCTCTACTCCTCTGAAGATGGAACACGGGCCAGCTGCTACGCCTGAGCTGCCACAAGGTCATCTGGCAGAGGAGGTCCAACGCCGACGAGCCACTCACGCCCGTGTCTGAGGTCTCGGAGGCGCTGGAGTTGCCGGCCTTACTGAGATGGGTCGGCGGGGATGATGGCGTTGGGGTCAGGAGGGAAAGGCCACCGACGAGGATGGCGGCCTGGCAGGGTAAATTCCTCTCCATCTCTCCACAGTGCTGTTTACAGATTTTCTCAAGCGGATGCGCTTCTGTGTGTCCATGTTGTTCCTTGCTAGCTATATCTGTTGGGGAACGTTGCAGAAAACAAAAATTTTCCTACGGTTTTACCAAGATCCATCTATGAGTTCATCTAACAACGAGTGATTGGATTGCATCTACATATCTTTGTAGATCACGCGCGGAAGCGTTCAAAGAACGGGGATGAGGAAGTCGTACTCGACGTGATCCAAATCACCGGAGATCCTAGAGCCGAACGGACGGCACCTCCGTGTTCAACACACGTACGGTCAGCGTGACGTCTCCTTCTTCTTGATCCAGCAAGGAGGAAGGAGAGGTTGAGGAAGATGGCTCCAGCAGTAGCACGACGGCGTGGTGGTGGTGGAGCTACAGTACTCCGGCAGGGCTTCGCCAAGCACTATGGAAGAGGAGGATGTGTTGGAGAGGGAGAGGGAGGCACTAAAGGCGTGGCGTAAGAAGTCCTCCATCTCCCCACTATATATAGGAGGGCCAAGGGGGGGGGGCGCCGGCCTGGATAATCTCCTGGGGGGGGGCCGGGCGAGCGGCCAAGGGAGATCCCTCCTCCCCAAGGCACCTAGGAGGTGCCTTCCCCTTTGGGACTCTTCCCCTTTGAACCCTAGGCGCATGGGCCCCTTGTGGCTGGTGCCCTTGGCCCATGTAGGCCAAGGCGCACCCCCTTACAGCCCATGTGACCCCCCCGGGGCAGGTGGACCCACCCGGTGGACCCCCGGGACCCTTCCGGTGGTCCCGGTACAATACCGGTGACCCCGAAACTTGTCCCGATGGCCGAAAAGCACTTCCTATATATAATTCTTTACCTCCGGACCATTCCGGAACTCCTCGTGACGTCCGGGATCTCATCCGGGACTCCGAACAACATTCGGGTTACTGCATATACATATCCCTACAACCCTAGCGCCACCGAACCTTAAGTGTGTAGACCCTACGGGTTCGGGAGACATGTAGACATGACCGAGAAGCTCTCCGATCAATAACCAACAGCGGGATCTGGATACCCATGTTTGCTCCCACATGCTCCTCGATGATCTCATCGGATGAACCACGATGTCGAGGATTCAAGCAACCCCGTATACAATTCCCTTTGTCAATCATATGTTACTTGCCCGAGATTCGATCGTCGGTATCCCAATACCTCGTTCAATCTCGTTACCGGCAAGTCACTTTACTCGTACCGTAATGCATGATCCCGTGACCAGACACTTGGTCACTTTGAGCTCATTATGATGATGCATCACCGAGTGGGCCCAGTGATACCTCTCCGTCATACGGAGTGACAAATCCCAGTCTTGATCCGTGTCAACCCAACAGACACTTTCGGAGATACCCGTAGTATACCTTTATAGTCACCCAGTTACGTTGTGACGTTTGGTACACCCAAAGCACTCCTACGGTATCCGGGAGTTACACGATCTCATGGTCTAAGGGAAAAGATACTTGATATTGGAAAACTCTAGCAAACGAACTACATGATCTTGTGCTATGTTTAGGATTGGGTCTTGTCCATCACATCATTCTCCTAATGATGTGATCTCGTTATCAATGACATCCAATGTCCATAGTCAGGAAACCATGACTATCTGTTGATCAACGAGCTAGTCAACTAGAGGCTTACTAGGGACATGTTGGTGTCTATTATCCACACATGTATTACGATTTTCGGGTAACACAATTATAGCATGAATAAAGACAATTATCATGAACAAGGAAATATAATAATAATGCTTTTATTATTGCCTCTAGGGCATATTTCCAACAGTCTCCCACTTGCACTAGAGTCAATAATCTAGTTACATTATGATGAATCGAACACCCATGGAATTCTGGTGTTGATCATGTTTTGCTCTAGGGAGAGGTTTAGTCAACGGATCTGCTATATTCAGATCTGTATGGACTTTACAAATTTCTATGTCTCCATCTTGAACATTTTCACGAATGGAGTTGAAGCGACGCTTGATGTGCCTTGTCTTCTTGTGAAACCTGGGCTCCTTGGCAAGAGCAATAGCTCCAGTGTTGTCACAGAAAAGCTTGATCGGCCCCGACGCATTGGGTATGACTCCTAGGTCGGTGATGAACTCCTTCACCCAAATTGCTTCATGCGCTGCCTCCGAGGCTGCCATGTACTCCGCTTCACATGTAGATCCCGCCACGACGCTCTGCTTGCAACTGCACCAGCTTACTGCCCCACCATTCAATATATACACGTATCCGGTTTGTGACTTAGAGTCATCCAGATCTGTGTCGAAGCTAGCGTCGACGTAACCTTTGACGACGAGCTCTTCGTCACCTCCATAAACGAGAAACATTTCCCTAGTCCTTTTCAGGTACTTCAGGATATTCTTGACCGTTGTCTAGTGTTCCTTGCCGGGATTACTTTGGTACCTTCCTACCAAACTTACGGCAAGGTTTATATCAGGTCTGGTACACAGCATGGCATACATAATAGAACCTATGGCTGAGGCATAGGGGATGACACTCATCTCTTCTATATCTTCTGCCGTGGTCGGACATTGAGCCGAGCTCAATTTCACACCTTGCAACACAGGCAAGAACCCCTTCTTAGACTGATCCATATTGAACTTCTTCAATATCTTATCAAGGTAGGTGCTTTGTGAAAGACCTATGAGGCGTCTTGATCTATCTCTATAGATCTTGATGCCTAATATATATGCAGCTTCTCCAAGGTCCTTCATTGAAAAACTCTTATTCAAGTAGGCCTTAATGCTGTCCAAGAGTTCTGTATCATTTCCCATCAAAAGTATGTCATCTACATATAATATGAGAAATGCTACAGAGCTCCCACTCACTTTCTTGTAAACACAGGCTTCTCCATAAGTCTGCGTAAACCCAAACGCTTTGATCATCTCATCAAAGCGAATGTTCCAACTCCGAGATGCTTGCACCAGCCCATAAATCGAGCGTTGGAGCTTGCACACCTTGTCAGCATTCTTAGGATCGACAAAACCTTCCGGCTGCATCATATACAATTCTTCCTTAAGGAAACCATTAAGGAATGCTGTTTTGACGTCCATTTGCCATATCTCATAATCGTAGAATGCGGCAATAGCTAACATGATTCGGACGGACTTTAGCTTCGCTACCGGTGAGAAAGTCTCATCGTAGTCAACCCCTTGAACTTGTCGATAACCCTTAGCGACAAGCCGAGCTTTATAGATGGTCACATTACCATCCGCGTCTGTCTTCTTCTTAAAGATCCATTTATTTTCTATGGCTCGCCGCTCAACAGGCAAGTCAGTCAAAGTCCATACTTCGTTTTCATACATGGATCCTATCTCGGATTTCATGGCTTCTAGCCATCTGTCGGAATCCGGGCCTGCCATCGCTTCTTCATAGTTCGAAGGTTCACTGTTGTCCAACAACATGATTTCCAAGACAGGGTTGCCGTACCACTCTGGTGCGGAACGTGTCCTTGTGGACCTTCGAATTTCAGTAGGAGCTTGATCAGAAGTATCTTGATCATTATCATTAACTTCCTCTCTAGTCGGTGCAGGCACCTCAGGAACATTTTCTTGAGTTGCGCCATTTTCCGGTTCAAGAGGTAATACTTCATCAAGGTCTACTTTCCTCCCACTTACTTCTTTTGAGAGAAACTCCTTCTCTAGAAAGGATCCATTCTTGGCAACAAAGATCTTGCCTTCGGATCTGAGGTAGAAGGTATACCCAATAGTTTCTTTAGGGTATCCTATGAAGACGCATTTTTCCGACTTGGGTTCGAGCTTTTCAGGTTGAAGTTTCTTGACATAAGCATCGCATCCCCAAACTTTTAGAAACGACAGCTTAGGTTTCTTCCCAAACCATAATTCATACGGTGTCGTCTCAACGGATTTCGACGGAGCCCTATTTAAAGTGAATGCGGCAGTCTCTAAAGCATAGCCCCAAAAAGAAAGCGGTAAATCGGCAAGAGACATCATAGATCACACCATATCTAATAGAGTGCGATTACGACGTTCAGACACACCATTACGCTAAGGTGTTCCAGACGGCGTGAGTTGTGAAACTATTCCACATTTTCTTAAGTGCGTGCCAAACTCGTGACTCAAGTATTCTCCTCCGCGATCTGATCGCAGGAACTTGATTTTCCTGTCACGTTGATTCTCAACCTCACTCTGAAATTCCTTGAACTTTTCAAAGGTTTCAGACTTGTGTTTCATTAAGTAGACATACCCATATCTACTCAAGTCATCAGTGAGGGTGAGAACATAACGATAGCCACCGCGAGCCTCAACACTCATTGGACCGCACACATCAGTATGTATGATTTTCAATAAGTTGGTTGCTCGCTCCATTGTTCCTGAGAACGGAGTCTTGGTCATTTTACCCATGAGGCATGGTTCGCACGTGTCAAATGATTCGTAATCAAGAGACTCTAAAAGTCCATCAGCATGGAGCTTCTTCATGCGTTTGACATCTATGTGACCAAGGCGGCAGTGCCACAAGTATGTGGGACTATCATTATCAATCTTACATCTTTTGGTACTCACACTATGAACATGTGTAGCATTACGCTCGAGATTCATTAAGAATAAACCATTCACCATCGGAGCATGACCATAAAACATATCTCTCATATAAACAGAACAACCATTATTCTCGGATTTAAATGAGTAGCCATCTCGAATTAAACGAGATCCTGATACAATGTTCATGCTCAAAGCTGGCACTAAATAACAATTATTAAGGTTTAAAACTAATCCCGAAGGTAAATGTAGAGGTAGCGTGCCGACGGCGATCACATTGACCTTGGAACCATTCCCGACTCGCATCGCCACCTCGTCCTTTGCCAGTCTCCGCTTATTCCGCAGCTCCTGTTTTGAGTTACAAATGTGAGCAACCGCACCGGTATCAAATACCCAGGAGCTACTACGAATACTGGTAAGGTACACATCAATTACATGTATATCACATATACCTTTCGTTTTGCCGGCCTTCTTGTCCGCTAAGTACTTGGGGCAGTTCCGCTTCCAGTGACCACTTCCCTTGCAATAAAAGCACTCAGTCTCGGGCTTGGGTCCATTCTTTGGCTTCTTCCCGGCAGCTTGCTTACCGGGCGTGGCAACTCCCTTGCCGTCCTTCTTAAAGTTCTTCTTACCCTTGCCTTTCTTGAACTTAGTGGTTTTATTCACCATCAACACTTGATGTTTCTTTTTGACTTCTACCTCTGCTGATTTCAGCATTGCAAATAATTCGGGAATGGTCTTTTCCATCCCCTGCATATTGAAGTTCATCACAAAACTCTTGTAGCTCGGTGGAAGCGACTGGAGGATTCTGTCAATGACCGCGTCATCCGGGAGATTAACTCCCAGCTGAGTCAAGCGGTTATGTAACCCAGACATAGTGAGTATGTGCTCACTGACAGAACTGTTTTCCTCCATCTTACAGCTGAAGAATTTGTCGGAGACTTCATATCTCTCGACCCGGGCATGAGCTTGAAAAACCATTTTCAGCTCTTTGAACATCTCATATGCTCCATGTCTCTCAAAACGCTTTTGGAGCCCCGGCTCTAAGCTGTAAAGCATGCCGCACTGAACGAGGGAGTAGTCATCAACACGTGTCTGCCAAGCGTTCATAACGTCTTGGTTCTGTGGGACGGGTGCGTCACCTAGCGGTGCTTGTAGGACATAATCTTTCTTGGCAGCTATGAGGATGATCCTCAGGTTCCGGACCCAGTCCGTATAGTTGCTGTCATCGTCTTTCAGCTTGGTTTTCTCTAGGAACGCGTTGAAGTTGAGGACTACGTTGGCCATTTGATCTACAAGACATATTGTAAAGATTTTAGACTAAGTTCATGATAATTAAGTTCATCTAATCAAATTATACAATGAACTCCCACTTAGACAGACATCCCTCTAGTCATCTAAGTATAACATGATCCGAGTTGACTGGGCCGTGTCCGATCATCACGTGAGATGGACTAGTCAACATCGGTGAACATCTTCATGTTGATCGTATCTTCTATATGACTCATGCTCGACCTTTCAGTCTTCTGTGTTTCGAGGCCATGTCTGTACATGCTAGGCTCGTCAAGTCAACCTAAGTGTTTGCATGTGTAAATCTGTCTTACACCCATTGTATGTGAACGTTAGAATCTAACATCCGATCATCACGTGGTGCTTCGAAACAACGTACTGTCGCAACGGTGCACAGTTAGGGAAAACACTTTCTTGAAATTATTATGAGGGATCATCTTATTTACTACCGTCGTTCTAAGTAAACAAGATGCAAAACATGATAAACATCACATGCAATCAAATAATAATAGTGACATGATATGGCCAATATCACATAGCTCCTTTGATCTCCATCTTGGGGCTCCATGATCATCTTGTCACCGGCATGACACCATGATCTCCATCATCGTGTCTCCATGAAGTTGCTCGCCAACTATTACTTCTACTACTATGGCTAACGCGTTTAGCAATAAAGTAAAGTAATTTACATGGCGTTTCTCAATGACACGCAGGTCATACAAAAAATAAAGAGAACTCCTATGGCTCCTGCCGGTTGTCATACTCATCGACATGCAAGTCGTGATTCCTATTACAATAGCATGAACATCTCATACATCACATATATATTATTCATCATTCTTCACAACTTTGGCCATATCATATCACAAAGCACTTGCTGCAAAAACAAGTTAGACGTCTTCTAATTGTTGTTGCAAGTTTTACGTGGCTGAAATAGGGTTCTAGCAAGAACGTTTTCTTACCTACGTGAAAGCCACAACGTGATTTGTCAACTTCTATTTACCCTTCATAAGGACCCTTTTCATCGAATGCGCTTCAACTAAAGTGGGAGAGACAGACACCCGCCAGCCACCTTATGCAACTTGTGCATGTTAGTCGGTGGAACCGGTCTCACGTAAGCGTACGTGTAAGGTTGGTCCGGGCCGCTTCATCCCACAATACCGCTGAAGCAAGATAAGACTAGTAGCGGCAAGAAAGTTGACAACATCTACGCCCACAACAAATTGTGTTCTACTCGTGCAAGAGAACTACGCATAGACCTAGCTCATGATTCCACTGTTGGGGAACGTTGCAGAAAACAAAAATTTTCCTACGGTTTCACCAAGATCCATCTATGAGTTCATCTAGCAACGAGTGATTGGATTGCATCTACATACCTTTGTAGATCACGCACGGAAGCGTTCAAAGAACGGGGATGAGGAAGTCGTACTCGACGTGATCCAAATCACCGGAGATCCTAACGCCGAACGGACGGCACCTCCATGTTCAACACACGTACAGTCAGCGTGACGTCTCCTTCTTCTTGATCCAGCAAGGAGGAAGGAGAGGTTGAGGAAGATGGCTCCAGCAGCAGCACGACGGCGTGGTGGTGGTGGAGCTACAGTACTCCGGCAGGGCTTCGCCAAGCACTATGGAGGAGGAGGATGTGTTGGAGAGGGAGAGGGAGGCACCAAAGGCGTGGCGTAAGAAGTCCTCCATCTCCCCACTATATATAGGAGGGCCAAGGGGGGGGGGCGCCGGCCCTAGGAGATCCAATCTCCTAGGGGGGGCGACGGCCAAGGGAGGAATCCCTCCTCCCCAAGGCACCTAGGAGGTGCCTTCCCCCTTTGGGACTCTTCCCTTCTTGAACCCTAGGCGCATGGGCCTCTTGGGGCTGGTGCCCTTGGCCCATGTAGGCCAAGGCGCACACCCCTACAGCCCATGTGGCCCCCCGGGGCAGGTGGCCCCACCCGGTGGACCCCCGGGACCCTTCCGGTGGTCCCGGTACAATACCGGTGACCCCGAAACTTGTCCCGATGCCCGAAATAGCACTTCCTATATATAATTCTTTACCTCCGGACCATTCCGGAACTCCTCGTGACGTCCGGGATCTCATCCGGGACTCCGAACAACATTCGGGTTACTGCATATACATATCCCTACAACCCTAGCGTCACCGAACCTTAAGTGTGTAGACCCTACGGGTTCAGGAGACATGTAGACATGACCGAGACGACTCTCCGGCCAATAACCAACAGTGGGATCTGGATACCCATGTTGTCTCCCACATGCTCCTCGATGATCTCATCGGATGAACCACGATGTCGAGGATTCAAGCAACCCCGTATACAATTCCCTTCGTCAATCGGTATGTTACTTGCCCGAGATCCGATCGTCGGTATCCCAATACCTCGTTCAATCTCGTTACCGGCAAGTCACTTTACTCGTACCATAATGCATGATCCCGTGACCAGACACTTGGTCACTTTGAGCTCATTATGATGATGCATTACCGAGTGGGCCCAGTGATACCTCTCCGTCATACGGAGTGACAAATCCCAGTCTTGATCCGTGTCAACCCAACAGACACTTTCGGAGATACCCGTAGTATACCTTTATAGTCACCCAGTTACGTTGTGACGTTTGGTACACCCAAAGCACTCCTACGGTATCCGGGAGTTACACGATCTCATGGTCTAAGGAAAAGATACTTGACATTGGAAAACTCTAGCAAACGAACTACACGATCTTGTGCTATGTTTAGGATTGGGTCTTGTCCATCACATCATTCTCCTAATGATGTGATCTCGTTATCAATGACATCCAATGTCCATAGTCAGGAAACCATGACTATCTGTTGATCAACGAGCTAGTCAACTAGAGGCTTACTAGAGGCATGTTGGTGTCTATTATTCACACATGTATTACGATTTCCGGATAACACAATTATAGCATGAATAAAGACAATTATCATGAACAAGGAAATATAATAATAATGCTTTTATTATTGCCTCTAGGGCATATTTCCAGCAATATGCCTATTTTTACACGTTCTTATGCTACTTTGCAAAGAAAAATCTGGGATTTTGGTCAATGGGGATCGATTAACATGTTCAGGATTCAGACACGAGCTCCTAAAATGTGCTTACAGTTTTTTCACTTTTCTCCATCCCTACAAATTGCAGGATGGATCAGTAGGTGTTCTCTGGAGTGAATTGCTAATCAAATCAGTAACGCTGGGGTAGTTCCCTTATAAAGCGCTAATTGGTAATTTAACCAATCGAACAATAATGAATCATGAGGAGTAAGTCATGCATCATATGTTGCTTATACAAAGCTTTCTCCCCTGATAACCTAAATGATTAGAGTTCATGCCTAACTTGTGAGGCCCAGATATTTAAGTAGACTGTAGAAGTCATTATAATTCTTTGGAAGTTCCAACTTGGAACTACTTATATCTTCGTTTCTATATTTGATTTCTTTTCTTATGAAAACATAGTTGCGATATTTGCAGTTCGGAAACAATGCACCCTGTTCAAGTACTCTTAGACATTAATGCACAGAACAGTTATGCAACAAGCCTTTTTGTATAAAGTTCAAATTATATACATTGCAGATTGCAAAGGGGGTTAGTTTTATCTTTTTGTTAATATAGACCTGCTTCGGCATTTTGCATGGTTATCCTGTAATTTATTTATTTTTTGAACAATCACCGGGGGGAGAGGGTCCCCACCTGAGTTATCCTGTAATTTATGGATCAGTATTTTCCATAAAGCTCCCCTTTGGACTATGGATTTATTCTGCTCCAGCTGTGTTGCATTAGTTTTCCAACAAAAAAGTTCTAAGATTTATCATATGTTTTCATGCTGATATTTTTTAAGTTGTCGATAGTCATACTTCATATGCTTTGATGAGGAATTCATTTAGCAAATGATCTTTTCATGTTGAAGTCGATATCCTCTGCAACTTCAAAGTATATTTGCATATGAATTATTTGATGTCACTATATGATCCTTTAGGTCCTTATCTGATTTATTTACATACCCTCCTCCTTTAGGGCTTGTTCGGTTAATCCTCTCCCCAAGAGGATTGGAGGGGATTGGCAAGGATTGGCTTGTATTTTGACTTACAAGAGGTTTAAATCCCCTTCAAACCCCTTCAATCCACTCGGATTCGCACCCAACCGAACAAGGCCTTAGGTGAATTGGAAGATGTTTTGACATGTTAAAATGGTGCATCCTGTGCTAGTTGACTGGTCAATCTTTTCATTTGTTGGGAGCTGAAAGTTGTATTTCCAAATTAACAGAGGGTGAACCGTGGTTCTCAGGTATGATGCAAAGCATTCCATGTTGTGTTTACTAATATCAGATGCTCATTCACGTATGATTTTATTGATTATTGAAGAATAAACAGGTTATATAGTGTTTGCTTGGACTGTAAATTTTCTCTCTTATCATTTGGGAATTTTAGCAATTGTTTCTTATTGATCCGTCTTTTCTTCCCGGTAGGTGATATCAGAATTATCGAGTCCTGCCAATCACATGAGATCACTGATCTTATTTTGGTGCATGGTTAGCCTGATGGTTTGATTGTCTGTCATCTATCATTAGGTACAACTGCATACTTTGGTTTACTCAATGTGGTAAATGCCCATGTCTGTTTTATTCACGATGAGCAGATGCAGTATACAACATGAGACAACATTCTTGGCGGCAGCTCGTGGTCCCATTTTTTCGCAGGTAACACGACATGATGGTGTTCTACGGCCCATTTGGCATACTTTTTGTCTTCACTTTCTTGGACGGTTATTCATTAGTCCAATGCTTGACATCAATGTGGATTCATTTAGGTGTAGATGTTGTAGGTTGCAGATACTAAATTTAGTCTAGGTGTAGATGTTGCAGGTTGCAGATACTAAATTTAGGATTCATTTAGTATCCAATGCTTTCATTTTCACACCGGTACTGAATTATTCTATACTAAATTTAGGATTTATTTTTCAGTTACACCATGTATTTGTTTTTTCACTTCCTGCCGGTGCTGAACTCTTTTGCTTGGCCATGAGAAGGGCAGTGGGTGAAAATGTTGGCTTAGAAATTTAGAACATCATTGAAGTGGTCAGGGGTCTGGTCGTGTTAAGTAAACACTGTACAGAGTCAGTCTGGCACTCCTGTACATCAAGAATTAGCTGAACCTTTCAGCAGTAGCACATTTATGTATATGAATTTGTGTTCGCATATGTTGATCCTCTTTTAATATTGTAGGACCTGCCAAATTTAGTTGCAAGTAAAGATGCAGATTTTTCATATGTTGATGCTGTTTTTTGTTGCTTGGCACATGTAACAACACAGGTTGGTAGCTTCATCATGCTTTTTCTGAGATTTTTTTCTATCAATTGCTAAACTTATGAAGGAATCCAGTTATATGCTCAGCTCTCAATTGGAAGATAAGATTTTGTATCGACCACACTTAGAGCAATGTCTGATGGCAAGTTTGTTATCAAGAAATTATTAAAGGCTTACCCCAACAACTGGAGATTGTTGGTCCCTCTGCGGTATGCTCTATACAAACACATGCTTTACCTATGTTGGTATCACCTCGGTTGCTATTGAACAACCAATCTTTCAGACTTACCATGCTCGTAGGATTTTCGATTGCGTGACATCAATGAGTATGCTGAGTGGTATGGCACTATGGCCATGCTCATAGGGCACTGAAACTTCAGGTGTTCTTGAGTACTATACCCTACAGACTTGTTAATATACCAGCCATTGGTTACACAAATTTTGAAGTTACTCAGTTCTAAAGTTCCAGTTTACTGAGATGTTTCATCAATTTCTTTGTACATTACCTTTGGAGCTTGGATTAGATTCCTGTGTAGCCTATGATGTCTTCTAGTCCTCTTGTGTCATTATGTTTGTTTGTTGTGAACTCATAAGAGGTTGTATATGGTTTGACGGAGGTTCTTCGAGATGAAATAAGAGATGTGCGGCTTGTTGCCAACCCCCGCATCTATTCAGCTCCCTCTTGTTGCTCTAATTAAGGTGAAAATTAATAAAAGTTCTTAGTCTTCCCAGATCAAAGCAACAAGCATTTAGACTCAATAGCCCTCACTTGTGAACCATCTGTTTTTGTTTTTGTAATACCATTTTTATTCTATCCAAAAAGAGGTTGTTATTCATGTTATTATTATTTATTAACCTGCATTCGATGGTTATGCAGTAAGACAGTAACATGCTTCTGTGAGCAAACGTTGATGTTTAGATCATGTACAACAGTGCATGTAAATATCATTTCTTTTATTTAGAATTCCACACACCCAATTCATATGAGAGTATCTTGAGAAGATCAGTTCTGCCACTGCTGCTGTTGTAGAATGAATTGGATGAGCTCTTCCTTTAGTTGCTGCTACTTTTAGCCCTTATTTCCTTGAGAACATCTTCAAAGTATAGATAAGAAAATTACGTGGCTATAGAAGGATATATGTCATTCAATAAAACACCAAAGAAAAATAACTTTGAAATCTATATATTTTATTGACTGTGCACCTATTCCATCTACTAAATAACTTCTGTGAGGTAATCCTGATCAGAAGTTTTATACAACTTCTCTTCTTTGAAGCTTCTTTTCATTCCCGTGCTCTCCTCTTTTATATGAATTATGTAGGCGGACCTGTTAGGCCGTAATATTACCATGTGCTAAGATTTTGTTCCTCTGTGTTGGATTTGGTTACAAAATCAAGGGATAGAAAATATGAATATTCGTGTGCTGCCCACCAATGGAACATTTTGTTTTTTTACTGTGACTATTCTGTATTTTGTTTGCTTCGTCCAACAACGGCGCTGACTGGACAAGAGGTAGGTTTTCCCTTTGTGTTTAGATTCTTATGTCTTTCCAGATGCTCTATTTTCAACCAATTGAATGATTATATTAGCCCTGCAGTTGCAATCAATCCCCGGGAAACGAGCAACTAGAGCAATCAATAATTCGTGACAACGTCTGCTTCATGCTCTACAGGGAGTCGGATGGCTGTCCTAAACAGAGGGTCGGTGTTGCACGAGCTGAAGCTGCGAACACCTTCATATCCTGATCATCTGAAAATCTTTCTTAGTTGCTACAGTACTCTATTTCATGAGGTACTATTAATTTTATCCGAACTTTTATAAATGGTTGGTGGTTGGTTCATTTATCCATCCATTAGGTTCTCTCACATTTTTTTTTTGCTTCTGAATTTTTAAAAAAGTGTTCGTAGTATGTACGATGTCCATCTTATTGTTTCACCAAAATGTTTATTAGAACTCAAGTTGTTTTCGCTTACCGTGTTGTAATCTGGTGTTGAATAGGTTCCATATTGATTGATATTCAGCACCAATCTGCAAAGAACCAATAGGTGACACATCCTGAGTCCTTCGCCGTGGCGTGGACAAGACGCCCTGCCAGAGCAGGGTGTGGATGAGTTGGTGGCTCCGGTCACGCACACCGGCTGGTACTGCTCCGGCGAGCCACCGCTGCCGTTGCCTGTCTCAATCTCGCTTGGCATCAACTTTAGGCGAGGGTGCTGAACGCAGAGAAGGGAAGAAAAAAAACTATGGGCGCTCTTACTAGAGCTGTAATTATGCACATCCGAAAAGAAGCTAAGCTGCAGTGTGTCTGTACTGTGCTACAGACGAGATTCGTTTGTATTGCCTGTCATGCATTTCTCTTTACTTTTCACATGAAGTAGCAACATAATATGTTGATGAAAGAGCTCACCATTGTCATGTGTATGTGCTAACAAGAGGTGAACAAAGTAGTTGAATGGGCGAAGGCAACCTGGCACCGCAGAGTCACCACTCAGGTGGCGCCACCCGATGGCGCCCCAACCACTAGTGCAGCAGCTAATACGGCGTAAATGCACACTAACTTGGCAGCAAGAACAGTAAATGACACTATCCAGACAATATGCCTTTACTCTGAAGATCTGAGGAGGAGCTGCCTTGCCTTTATCCTCCACTCAAACTACTACACAAATTATAATTGTAGAAAGTTTTGAAGCGTAGCGTTGTGAATGGATCACTTGTCCAGCACCCTTCTATATATATATAGCACGCGAGATAAATGCAAAGACGCCGGGAAGTGGCGCGCCGTGTCGAGTTACACGGTGATAGCCGCCGTGGGTAGCTCCGCTCGATGGAGGCCACTAGATGCGCCGCGGACGTCGCCCTCGATCCCTTAACAACAACCTTGGTCGGCAGCTATCTGCCTTACCTACCTTACTCGCGGACCCCGTTCAGGCGTTCGACGATGATGACCAGTCCATACACGCCGCCGTCGCGGTTCGCCTCCATGGCCGAGAACATCTGCCGGACTGCCGGTACAAACCTAGGTACAGATCACCGGCCTCCTCCTCCTGGACGTCAGCGACCTCCAGGCTCCAGTGCCATGCCGAGGTCCTTGATGTACCGCACGGCGCCCCGGACGTGAAGTCGCCGCTCACCCGAGCCGCCTCCTCCGCGCTCGAGCCCAGCGGCGCTGGCAAAGACCAGACCAAGGACTCGCTAAGGGCTCGAGGCCAACCACCACGCCTGCCACGGCAATTTTGCTGCTCTGGCCGCTGCCGGCGGGCCCATGCAGATAGGTCCTCCGAGCCAGAGGACGGCCTCGTCGCTGCCATCGGGGAGGGTGAGCGTGCCATCGCGAGCGCCAACGCCACTGCCAGAGTCAACAGCGTGGCAGCAGGCGCCGCGTGGGAGGGGAAGAGTTCATGCAATCTATGAGCACGCCGTACGGGCGGAGCCCTGCAAGGACCTCCGAGCGGCGTCCAAGCCGACCGTGCCGACGTCGTCGTGTTTGTCGACCATGATGAAAACCACGTCGGAGGCCGCGGTCACGGAGGTCGGTGAATCCACAAGACTCGCTAGACGGTGACCAGGGCCTCCTCCTTGGCCGACGTGTGTATGTACGTTGTCACCGCGTACAGACGCCCAACAGCACTGGCTGAAACTCCATGGTGCTTCTAGGAGAACGGAAGGAGGACTGTAGAAGGCAGGCCCGCGGCTGATCTCGACAGGCCGGGGTGCTGGGGATGGAGCCGCAGTGGAAGATAAGAGAGAAAGAGGGGGAGCGGAGACGGACGGCCGGCGCTCATGGGCACCAGTGATTGCCCATTGGTATCCGTCAGCCGCAGCCTGACGCAACTCACGAGCAAGACCGACACAACCACATTCATGGCCGCCGGCATGGTCTGCACGCATCTTCCTCTGTGCACCTTCCTGTGGGAGGTTCGCCCCCAGAGCGTGTCCGGACGACGGCGTGAACAACTCTGGCTAGGATCGCCGGAGCCGCGGGCGACGCCCACGCCATGTTCGACCGAAGGACGACGTTGGGAGTGTGGAGGGTTTTATAGAGACAAACAACGGTGAAACAAGATTCGACGGGATCCTTCGGGAGACTCGAGGGCTCTCCGATCATCCAGATACCAATCGAAGGCACCGTTCTAAATCAATACGTGTGACGTGTCAACGTCTCAGATCCAACTACTCGCGTGGCAATGTCTCTATTAGCCAACAAACATGGAATGAAAAATATCTTAGTACACATGATCACCGATCCATCCAAATAGGAACGGCCCAACCCGACGTAGTCAAATCAAATTTGAAAACTGCAATGTGATCCATTCAATCAGCAACTACAGAAACAACCTCGGCACACAAAAGACAAACAAGAAGCTAGCGCTAGAGCTACACGACGACTACACAGCAATGAAGCAATGAAGTTCAAAAAATTTGAATCAAAAATCTGAATCCACAAGGCGTTTGTACACCGCCGTGTACCAAAATAATAGCATGTGGCACATCCACAATTCACCATGGGTCACTTTCACCCAAGTGGCTCAACCTTGAAGCAAAACCCTTGCCTGGAATAGAGGCTTGGGTACTAGTCCAAGCTTTTGTAACATATACTTCCTCCGTTCCAAATTACTTGTCGTGAAAGTATATAAGAATAGAAGTTGAGCTTGAGTTGCACTGATGTCTTCTGTGCAAATTCATTGTGCAGGTGCGCTGAGACGAGTATCCATTCTCCTGCAGTTAGTCGAGATGGTTATGGATTTGTGTCATTTTGCCCACCACAGATGCTGATCCTTGTCTATTAACGCTCTCAATCTCATTATCATTCTAAAATTATTGTCTAAGTAGTACTTCCTCCGTTTACAGATACTTCCCCGTCCCAAAATTCTTGTCTTAAATTCGTCTAGATACGGATGTATCTAATGTTAAAACGTGACTTGATACATCTATATTTAGACAAATCTAAGACAAGAATTTTGGGACAAAGGGAGTATAAGATAATTTCTTTTCTTTTTTTGAATTGGAGGTATATAAATACGTTGTGTCCTTTGTTCACTCATTTCAGTCCGTATGTAGTGAATATTGCAATATTCAAAACATCGATATTCTATATTTGTAAACGAAGGGAGTAGTATATATCTTTCCGAGGCTTAGCATGGGCCTGAAGGGTGCAATATATGTCAGTATTCAGCTTGAACCATAACTCTAATTCTTATGTAACCAAGCTCAACGGCAGCCTGAGCAGATGACTCTAATTGATCGCATACAACAAATTTAGACACTACCAAATGTCTGAATGTGCAAGAATTTTTATTTTCCAGGCATCCTTCATCAATTGCTTTGTTTCTTTCTTTCTTAGTTCTACAAAAAAAAATGGTTTCTTTCTTCTAACGAACATGACATCTTTCTTCATTCCTTAAATCAGCTTGTTTATGTTTCTTGGCAACTCTGATGAACCCAGGTGGTAGGATTGGAACTCTTTTCTTTATGGCCTTTGTGGCGTGCTCACGAACTCGTGACTTGTGGTTCAATCACGGTAAACAGTCATTGACCATTGAGGTGCACTGGTACACTGGATCATCATATAGCATATTTAAAAGTGACAAATAAAATCGACATGGTGAAGCCGGCATGGACCGGTGCAGGCAGGGGCTCCGGCTCATTGTCGAAGGCCTCCTTCATCGTCGGTGACCTCCGGCGAGCTCACCGGCATGCTGGCCTCTATCCGCCGCGCACAACGGCCCTGCCATTCGACAGCAAGAGTGGCTATCTCGGGCTTTTGCTCTGTCGTGAGGCTAGCCCACAACGCGCTAGAGCTTGCGGTCATGGCGGAGGT
This sequence comes from Triticum urartu, assembly GCF_003073215.2. Classification (NCBI taxonomy): domain Eukaryota; kingdom Viridiplantae; phylum Streptophyta; class Magnoliopsida; order Poales; family Poaceae; genus Triticum; species Triticum urartu. The sequence continues at coordinate 50,586,598 of NC_053022.1, forward strand.
GGTATGGTGAGGAGGAGCAGGAGCGAGGTGGTGTGGTGTGGATTGTGCTGGCACGCCGCTTTAATGCTAACACCGGTGAGAGGCCACCTCTGCTCTGGATCGGCATGAATGTGGCGCTAGCGCTCTGATCGATCATTAGTGGCATGAATGCACGGCAACCGCTTCATGTGGGAGAGGTTTTCGGGTGGGTTCGGAGTGTCCGGCGCGTACGTGGCAACAGTCGGAACGCCTGCAAAGCCATCCCGATTAGCCTCCATTTTGCGGAAAAACTAACGTCGGAACCAGTCCGCGGACTGATGGAGTTCCGTATTGAATGGCAAATCGCGTGAGGACTGTTCAGTCCGGACGAATGCAGTCGGTTTAAGGATCCGAGTTCGAGATGCCCTTAGTGATTTTAAAAAAGTTGCGTCCATAAGTTCGAGGACCAAATGCAAATTGAGCGTAGCTCAAATGGTTAGGCTATTTATGGTAAAACCAGTCCACCAAGGTTTATTTTTAGGCTTGACACATGTGCTCGTATTTTTCTGAATTTTTTTTGATCCGGCAATGTTCATTTAGTAGGAGGAGTACGAGATGTCCTCAAGGTATATCTCAGAAGTGCTCATAGGGATAAGATGTGTGTATGCACGTTCGTATGATGAGTGTATGTGAGCAACTCTAATTGTACAATAGTGTTATAAGAAAAGTTTAAAGACGAGACTTGTACTCCCTCCGTCCCATAATATAAGACGTTTTAAAGTTATATGTTAGATTGTAAAAAGGCGAAAATACAAAGATGAACATTGTTTCACGCGCACGGACGCGAATAGTAAATTCATAAAAATTAATGATTCTTTTTAAAAAATCTGAAATTTCACGTTACGAAACTTAGTCGACCATTCTACTTAAGTGTGAAGTTTCGTGATGTATTGATGTCCGTGGTATTCTTATAGTGAAAAAGTAGAACTGTATTTATCAAACAATATTCTTTTAATATAGCTTTGATTTTGTCATTTTTGCCCAAACTACCACAGATGTGGTTTCTTTATGAAACTTCATACGCGCGTATATCAGTTAACGAGTAAAGTCTGAAATAAACCCTGACTTTATAGAGGCTGGCGTAAATGAACCCTCACCTCTAAGTTGATACCCTAAACTTTCAGATCCCGTTCTATTCTACCCCTAGCATGTTTGGCTCGCTGGGAACATATGCAATCCCAGCCGGGTTCATCTGCTACCCTCACTGACGGTATGGGTCCACAAGTCACTTTAATCTCTCTCGTCTTATCTTCTTCTTCCTCTATCCTCTCCTCTCCCGATCCCCTTTCCCTCTCCACTGTCGATCCCTCTTTCCTCTTCTACTAGGTTGGCGGAGCGGCGCACCGGTTGGCGCCGACAGCCGAGCCGACCCCGTCTGGGCCGACGACTGGAGGTGGCGGTTGCTGGAGACCTTCGGACAGCGTGGCCATACACAATGGTGGCGGCGGGCGGCTGGGTCTTGGCGGAGCGCGACGGGGGCGGCGATAGCCGGCCTATCACACTGCACGCGCGTCTCATCACCGTTGGCAGCGAGGACTGACACAGCTCGGACATGGAGCTGGCAATCTAGCACGGGGCCGTGGTGTTGGCGTCCAATCGATGACCGTTGAGAGCGGCGACGCGCAAGCAAGCGTGGAAACGGCCGGCGACGCGTAGCCGCGCCAACTGCATGAAACAGGTGGCATCGGGCACGAAACCGAAGCATGGCTCCATGGCTGCAAACGGTGGCGCGGGCAGCGAGCAGCGCGGCGGTCAACGGCGGGACGGTCTCATGGATGCGTACGTGCATGCGTGTGCACAGACCACAGACGGACGTGAGTGCAGCCTACGGGACGTCGGGTTGGACTTGTCCAGGTGCTGTTGAGCAGCTCGTGCAGGGCCGCCGTCGGTCGCCGCTGCACATGGTTGAGCAGAGAACTTGTGAAGAGATGCATCTGACAGATGGGCTAGGGAGAAGTCAACATAGAAACCAATCCTGGCTGGGATCGTGCCTTCCTATTACACCAAACAAAATTTTAGTCATGCAGGGTCGGGATTAACAGGGATTTATAAATACGGGGTACTAAATTCAGAGATTTAAAGGTGAAGGTCTATTTGCGTCGGCCTCTACAATCTCAGGGTTTGTTTCAGACTTCACTCACCAATTGACTATGTATATTACAAAAATAAATTCGGATTTTATTTTAATTTTCCTAGCATTTTTTCGAGTTTACTATTTTATCTACTGCTCCGTTTCATCAGCAAGTGAAAGAAAAACTGGCTCGGCAAGCTCAGTCCACACTCCGCACTCCACTACGATAGTACGATGGCGAGAGCGCCGCGACCTCGTCTTCGAGTCTGAGCCACCTATGGTGCCGCCGTGAACCACCGCCCCCGGTGCGGCCGGAGCTTCGCCGGTGGAATTCTGCGCCGTGCCTCCCTCGTAGCCCGACTCGCCCGCGCGGGACTCTGGTCGGTCTCTGGCTTCAAACCCTAGCTGCTGGCTGCTGCTAGTACGAAGGCTGCGGCTTCAGACCTTTGCCATCGCCCTCTCTGGTTGGTACATCTCTGCCTCCTTCTCCGTATTTCTCTATGCAATCAGGGGCTCAGAGCCATGTTTTATGTATAGGCTATGTTCGGTTAGCCCCACCCCGCAGGGATTGAGCCCAAACCCCGTGGGTTTCGCCCCGGCCGGGGTCAAATCCCGGTCTGGCTTATAACAGCCTTCGGTTAGACCCGGTCTGGATTAAGCCCCTGCCAAATCCCTTCTAAACCCCGTGGAAACTGCCGGGAAATGACCCACGCGTCCCACCTCGTGGAAGAAAACCCCGTCTCTCTCGCAAAACGGTACGCTCTCTCTCGCCCCGACCGGCGACGCCGATGGCGACGACGCCGGAGAGCGGAGAAGGAGGGATAGCAGCAGCGCTACTGGAGGAGACCGCGGAGGCGCCGTACCTCCTCCCCCCCCCCCCCCCCCCCCCCCCCCCCCCCCCCCACTCCCTCTCTCCTGTCCGGCGGCGAGCTCGGCGGCGATGGGAAGCAGCTGCGGCGGAAGCTGTGGCGACTGGAGCAACCCATCACCGGCATCACTCTCCCACGACGGTGGGCTAGTAAGCCCTTCCTCCTCTTCTTGACCCCCTTCTCATTCCCTTTATTCCTAGGGTTCATAGATTCTTGATTTGAGAAAATTGGTGAGCTCTTCCTCTGTTTCGTGCGCCTCAATTTTTATTTTTCTTCATGCTCCGGTCCTCAATTTCTTGGATTCTTCTTGCTCCGGTTCGCAGTTTCTTGGTCATATCCAGCAACCAATATCATTAGACAATAGGCCTTTTTGGTGAAGTTCCAGAGCTCGATAACAAGACTTTTCAAATCTAAAAAATGTTATGTATACCCTATATTTTTGCCATGTGATTCAGAGTATCAATGATTGTGCCCAGATTGCACTATTATTCTCGCTTTGCATTGCTTAGCTAGTTGTTCAAAAATTCATTTTTCTTCTTAGCATTGACCAAGAGAAATGAAAGATAAAAAGAACAATTTCTAAGCTAACAAGGAGAGAAAATAGGTTACCGTTGCATTCTTTCAACTTCCAGTTACTTTCTTTCATCTAAGTTACTGCACATCAACGGTTCTTTCTATTATGTGAGAAGTCCATGACATGCTTATTTACCTTGTTTACTTGTACTGATGTCTAAATTATTCATTGCAATTATACTTATGATGTACTGCTAGCAATCTTTAATGCTGTATCTATGCAGGAATGAAGAGCTCATGTATAAGTGGCCATGTTTGTGGAGGAATTCATGGCCGACATCACCAGCAATGAACGGACACGTCCTCTCCGGCCTAGCAAGTTTTGCTAGAAACCACTTTTGGACCGATAGGACAGTGATTGAGGTGCTGCGCTCTAACTTGACACCGTGGGGTCGTCTTCGACTTAAAATCTGATGAAGCCATGAGCGTTTGGTGTCGTTGTGGCGGCTGCTAGCAAGTGCGCAAGCAGATAAGTCAGCCAAGACTCTTCCGTTGATCAGTCGAATCTGGTGTGATTGATGAACTCTAAATCCAGCCTGTGTTTTTGCTTGATGAAACAACGCATATATATTGTATGATCTGATGCTATTGTTAACTGCTACTGTGATGAGCTAGATCTGACAGTTAGTTAGCTGCTACTGTGTTGAGCTAGTGTCTTATAGTTTCACTGCATTTTGTAGTGAGAAGTGTTGCTTATGGGAGGGAGTAACCGAACAGAATTTAAGACGAAGGGATTAGTGAGGAAGGTGTTGGCAGGGGTTGGGTGACATGAGCGGATTCACCCAATCCCTGCAGGGGTTGGTTCCTCACAGGGAAGGAAACCCCAACAACCGAACGAAGCCTTAGAGGGCTCAAATCTCCTTCTGAAGACGAGGGTTTACCGGCCTGCATTTGTTCGTGATTGGAAATTGACCTTCTTGTCAGTGAAGTGATGATTGGAAATTCTTTCCCCAAGAATGACTAACCAACAGTTTCCACTAGCTTACGCTTGCAGGCCACAATCTATTACATCGATGTCCTGTTTTGGTACTTCTTGCCATTTGCAATTTTTGAACTGCATAATGGGCGTCCGCTTTCTTTCATGAGACGACTTGTTTTGCCAACGCTCTACCATCCAATGCTCACAATTGCCCTGCACCTCATTCTGTACACATAATTTAGATATTTGATTTGATGATGTATATATATAAATTGCCCTGTACATAAATAAATTCAGAATTCATAAGGACAATTACTGTTTAATAGCTGCAAAGTTATGGCCCCTAGTGAGTAACTTTACCTTATTTTAAAACTATGAGAAAACTTAATCAGCTGGCATTCCAGTTCCCTTGTAAATTAAGCTTATTATTAGATACTTAGTGTTGGATTTGTTTTCACACTTACAGGCAATAGAGCCATGGCCAGGGGAAAGCAGCAGCAGAAGAAGACATTGGATCAGTCGAGATATCCTGAAATTAAGAAGCAGAAGCAATGTAACCCATATGTTGCTGCTAGATCTATCTCTTGCGACTGCAATTTTTGGGACACGAGGCAAAAAGATCTATATGATCAGATCTATCGTGAAAAGAAAGTTTTTTAGCACAGATTTGTGGAGTGGTCAGATATAGCTGATGCTGAAACATGTCCTTTTGACTTGTCCACTAAGTATGAGGATCTTGGTCTCAAAGGTCTGGCTAGTAACAACTCATCTTGGGTTTGTAATGAAGATGTTGTGAGACAATTTTATGGCACCCTTTACGTTGATCCTGATCGCAGGGAAATGAATTTCATGATAGGCTCGCAGCATTGTTTTGCCACCAAGGAAGATCTTGAAAAGGCCTTGCTAATTAAGCCTAGAGCTGACAGCCTTGTTTTGCACACAGGCGCCGACCCAAATGCCGAAGCGGGCATCTGTGTCCGTCTGGCCGACCCAAATGGACGAAATTGCCGTCCGTTTGCGTCGGCCTGTTGGAATTGCTCTTATCCTCTTGAGTAACAAAAACCACGTTTTTTGTTTTTTGAGCAACACATCCCCTCATGTTTCTTCCGCAACAAACACTCGCTACCCAATGCGCCGACGCTGTCACCGGCGAGCAAGTGCTCCGCTGCCCGTGTCTCTCCTGTTCTCGGTCAATCGGCGACGCCCTCTAGATTGAGCAGCACCATCCTGTCGCCGCCGCCTCTGCGAGGCACATCGCCGTTGGAGCCTCTTCCGCCGTCGCTCGTCGTTCCACATTGCCGCCGCCCCATAGGAGCACCGGCGTCCATGGTTGTCGCCTCCTCGAGTTTGAGCCGTAGATGTCGGTGCCGTCGCAACAACTGTTCCAGCAACGTTATATTTATTGCATAAATTCTCTGCAACTTGACCTCCGTTGCATAAATTTTTCTGCAAGTTAAAAGAATGTCTAAATGTTTCTGCAACATGACCTCTACTGCAAAAAAAAAAAAAAATATCCGCAACTCAACCTCTGTTGCAAATGTTTCTGCAACAAGATCTTTGTTGCAAAAGTTTTCATAACAAAAATTTTGTTGCAGAAGTAGACGATGACTTTTAGCCACTAAATTAAGCCAGGTATGACGGCTCACGAGACAGATCTTTTAAAAGATCCGTCGGTCGATACGTAGCACGTTCCTTTCTTAATTGTCTAAGCACCTAAGCCAGCATTTTTTTAGGGAAACCTAAGCAAGCATTTAGCTTGGAGATGCCCTTAGCACGTCTAGCATTAATCTTTAGCAAAACCGTCTTGTTATCCACGAGGCGAGGTGTTGCACAGAGGTGAGTGGGTGAGGTGCCACGATCAAGTCCAGAATTGATCCTGAACGTACACGTGCGTGTGATCCGACGGCTCAGGAGGTGACTAATCGCTTGCTGGGATCGGGCGACCGTAGCATCCTCCTGGAGAGAAAAAAAAATCGTCCTCTCGATTTCCAGCAGCTGTCGTCGCAGCTAGGTACTCCGCTCGCGATATCGATTCCCGCCGCCCCTTTCGTCGGCATCTTCTCCGCCGGCTATCACTATCAGACAAAAAAAATTATATGAGACCAGGTCTCACGGTTAGCAGGTGAGATCCGTCCTGATAGATGACACGTGGCATTCACAAATCACAAAGCATCTAATTCTCCCTGATTTTAAGTGAGGGGTGGAGGATACTTTGTGATTTATGAATGCCACGTGTCATTCATCAGGATGGGTCTCGCGTGAGACCTGGTCTCATAGAATTCTTTTCCCTATCAGACGTCTCTCTCTCCTCGACCGACGCGGAACCCTAGATGCGCCGTGCCACCCCATTGCCGCAGAGCAATAGAGGAAGAGAAAATCCCCCTTTTTTTTTCCTTTTCGAACAAACGCAAAGAGTTCAGCGAATTGAGTAGTCGAAGCTCCGTCTATCAGAACAATCCATCACGATTTTTCGTCCACCCAGTCGCCATCAGTCGGTGGTGATTTGCATCAGGCCGTGATACTTCTGTTTAATCATCATTCTTCTGACAGGTTATCTGCTGCTTCTTTTGTTTAATCAGTAGTACGTACAGTACCTAGTAAGAATTTTACTGACATTGAAAACTTGTTTGCGGGCAGTGCAGTGCAGGTCAGTGTTGCGGCCTCTAGTTGGGCCAATGTCTACCTTGTCAGCCGCCCCATCGACCGTTCCAGACCAGGTACCTAAAACCTAAAAGCCAGCTCTCTTTGGTTCTCCAACCTGCATACTGCCTGCATCTGCAAGTATCTGAAACTTGAACTATTATGAAAACGGTATGCATCTTGGCATATGTTGTATGCACCGGGGAGCCTTTTGTATATGTTTGTGTGGGATGTAAGATCTGTACGCCGTCATGAGTTCAATGCTTTGTCAACATATATATCGCACTTCAAATCCTTCTATTTTTCAACAAATTTTGAATGATTTCTGTCAACTTTGGAGTCTGCTGTCACTGAATGGTAAAAGAAGCACATTTATCATATGTTTTATTAGGTACCAAAATGAACAGTCGCATTTCGCTTCCAGGAACAGTAGTGGCAAGCCATCCTGAGAATGCATTATGCACTAAAGTGATGTACATAAAGGGATCAGTTAACAAGATCCTGCATAAAAAGAAACAGGAAAAAAATCCCCACAATTTGCAGCAAAGCTAATCCGAAAGATCAAGAGAAAACGAAAGAACTCGTAGATAGTTAAGATCTTTTTGTTATTATCTTTATGCTTAGCCAATTCTTAACAGTCCTAGCATTCTAGAAGCGACCTTGTTTGGAAGATCCAATTGAGATATCAACACTATTCCGATCTATTATTGCACTGCTGCATTTGGTCAAAGGTTATTTTTCTGTTCCTTCGTTTCAAATAAACTACTGTAGCACCTAAGGCTAAGGGTAATAAACTCCTTGGAAAAAGGATACCCTACTGAGTTGCTGATTAGGTCCCAGCAGCCTCTGCTGAATTACATTCAAGCATTCTGCATTCTTTCATGTTGTCTAGCTGTAGCACACTAGAATTTTGTCAGCAGGGTGGCAAATTGGATTGGCATGGTAATTCAATCTCATGCTTCTCCCCTTTTCAGCCAATGTCACTGCAAACGGACCACGAAACTGCAGCAGTGGAAGCTCTTCATCAAGAAGATAATAGTAAAGGTACCACTGATGGAGCGCCCACGGACGAGTATGACCCGTGGGAACCTCCCCATCCTCCTCCTCACCCCTCATTAGCTGACTTGACGTGTCCTATTCAACATATGAGGCAGGTAAAGTAACTACTCCCTCCTATCTGTTAAACATGTCATGTAACGTGCCAATGTGTGCACCGCACCGCACCACCTTTACCTAGCGCATCTCTTCTGATGAGGTTGTTGTGATATAGATTAGATTGGTAATTGGGTAGTAGGATTCTCTCTTATCTCTACCTAGTTGTAACCAATTCTATCTCTTGTCTTCCAAATCTCAATCTTTGTAACAACTCATGTATGCAGGAGTGCGCCCCTGCTATTAACACGAACCATCGCCTCCAACGAGCAAGACGTTTCCGCCATCGCACCGTAATCAGAGCCCTTCCTCTCTCAATCTAGCTAGGCTATCCCGATTACATCTAGTGCATAGCCATGTCTTCATCCGGCGCCTCCCAACCTAGCCTCAACGGCCAGGTCACCGAGAAGCTCAGCCGCACGAATTACGTGCTCTGGCGCACGCAGGTCACACCTCACCTGCGGGGCACCGGTGTCTTCGGCTATGTTGACGACACCTCGCCAGAACCGGCCAGACTCCACGTCACCAAGGACAAAGACAACAAGGAGACTTCTGGGCCCAACCCTCTCCACCCTCTTTGGGTCAGGGAGGACCAACAAGTGCTCGGCTACCTGCTGAGTACTCTCTCCAAGGAGGTCCTGGTCGCGGTCACCGCGATCACCATGGCGCGTGAACTTTGGGTGGCATTGGCGGGCATGTTCTCGTCCCACTCCCTCAGCCGCGTCAACAACATCCGCACTGCGCTCATCAACGCGCAGAAGGGCAACCAGTCGGTCGCCGCCTACTTCACCTCCCTGCGCGGCCTTGCTGATGAACTCGCCGCCGCCGGAAAACCCATCCAGGATGACGAGTTGATCTCGTACATCCTCCATGGGCTCGACATCGACTACCAGCCGCTTGTCTCCGCCCTCGACGCCCGCGTCACGCCCGTCACCCTTGATGAGCTCTATGCCATGCTGAAGTAACTTCGATCAGCGCATGGCCCAATTCCATGGCTCCTCCGGCGGCTTCAAGTCCTCGGCCAACGCTGCTTCTCGCGGTCGTGGCAATGACCCTCGATCACGTGGCTCTCCTCGCAACAAAGGGCGGCCCGGAGGCACCAGCAAACGGTGGTGGCTCCTCCAACTCCCGCGGCGGTCGCTCCACCAACTCCAAACCTCGTCGCGGCGGCAGCTCCACCAGGTCTCGTCCGGATGCCCCTCGCTGTCAGATCTGTGGCAAGCTTGGGCACACGGCCAAAGACTGCTGGTACCGCTACGATGAAGACGACGACGACTCCCAAGACGAGGACAAAGTTTCTGCAGCTGCGGACGGCTCCTACGGCGTTGACACAAACTGGTATGTCGACAGTGGTGCTACCAATCACATCACAAACGAGCTCGAGAAGGTCACGATGAAGGAGAAGTACCGTGGAAAAGATCAAATCTACACTGCCAACGGTGAAGGCATGAGGATCAGTCATGTTGGTCACTCGGTTTTTAGTACCCCTCGCCGTAAAATTCATCTAAAGAAAATTTTGCATGTTCCTAGTGCCAATAAGAATCTACTTTCTGTCCATAGAATTGCCGTTGACAATCATGTCTTCCTTGAGTTTCATCCTTCCTTTTTCTTGATCAAGGACCAGGCAACGAAGAAAACACTCTATCGAGGTAGATGCGTTCGAGGACTCTACCCATTGCTTCCGGAGCATCCAAGATTCAATAAACGAGCCTATGGTGTTGCCAAACTTTCGTCAACACGGTGGCACGATCGACTAGGACATGTTGCTTTCTCTTTGGTTGAACAATTACTTAGGAAAAATAAGCTCCCGTATGTTGGTGAGCGTGATCTTGAAACTATTTGTGATTCTTGTCAACGAGCAAAAAGTCATCGGTTACCTTACCCTATATCTACTAGTGTTTCTACCAATCCTTTGCAATTAATCTTCTCTGATGTTTGGGGTCCTGCTCCTAGTTCTGTTGGTAGACACACTTATTACGTAAGCTTCATAGATGACTACAACAAATTTTCATGGATCTATCTCCTCAAGAGAAGATCCGACGTCTTTCAAGTTTTCAAAAACTTCTAAGCTCTAGTTGAAAGAAAATTTGATCGCAAGATTATTGCAGTCCAATCGGACTGGGGGGGGGGAGTACGAAAAACTAAAGTCCTTCTTCCAAACCCTTGGCATATCACATCACGTGTCATGCCCGCATGCCCATCAACAGAATGGCTCAGCTGAACGCAAGCACAGACATATAGTTGAGGTTGGCTTAGCCCTCCTTGCTGGTGCATCCATGCCCCTCAAGTTTTGGGATGAGGCTTTTCTCACTGCCGTTCATATCATCAACATGCTTCCTAGTCGTGTTATCAACAATGAAACTCCACTAGAACGTCTTCTCCATACAAAACCCGACTACAAGTCTCTTCGTGTTTTTAGATGTGCCTATTGGCCCAATCTTCGCCCATACAACAACCGCAAGCTTATGTTTCGCTCAAAGCAATGCGTCTTCTTAGGATATAGCGCCCAACACAAAGGTGTTAAATGCCTAGATGTCTCCACAGGTCGCGTCTATATCTCCAGGGATGTCGTTTTTGATGAAACAAAGTTTCCCTTCGCTGACCTCCATCCAAATGTCGGCGCTCTGGAAATTTTACTCCTCCCTCCTAATCTCTCCGGCATTGATCAAGGGGGCCTAAACTATGATGATCAACTACTGATACATCCTCCTACTAATGGCACACTTGAGTCTTGTGATGAAACAGGAGAAACCAGGGAGAACAACGAAGAAAACGGTGAAGAAAACGGCGAAGAAATCACCTCATCCGAGCGATATCTCATGTGTCGTGAAACGGGAGGCAGATCCGCCTCGGGATCCATTTGGCAGGCGTAGCAGATCGGATCTTCCTCGGGATCCGCGGGATCCGCGGGCGCGTCCGCGCCAGGACTTCGTTCCCCGCCGACCGCCTCAGGGCGCGCCACGCGGTCGCCTCAAATTGGTCGAGGCGCGTCTCCAACGCCGCTCCAATCCACGCCTGACACGCGGCCCCCTGCGACGGGTCTGGGCGATGCACGATTCGGCGCCCACCCGCGGTGCTACGCACGCCGCGCCCCGGTTCGCCTGACCGGGGTGGGGCCAGGAGCAGACGCAGCCACGGCGCCCCGCGCTGGTGCTGAACCCAGCGGACGTGACCGCCTGACACGCGCGTGCTCCGAGGTCGATACGCCATCATGCAGCAATGATGAGCTGCGGGGATCTTCTGCGGCTGCTGCTGAGGATCCAACGTCGTCTCCTGCCACAGAAGATCCAAGCTCTGCAGATTCGGCTGCAGCGGTCAGTGAATCTCTCTCGGGATCGGCAACGGCAACTCCTATTCAGCCCACAGGATCTTCTGCGGCTAATCTACAGACCACCTCATCACCACGTCGCACACGGCTTCAAAAAGGGTAATACAACATGTTGATTACAAGCATATAACTAAATATGGCATGATATGTTCCACAGGCGAACCAGATGAACCAAATACACTTGAACAAGCTCTTGGTGATGAACAGTGGCAGAAGGCAATGAATGAAGAGTTTATTGCACTAAAGAAAAATAATACATGGCATTTGGTTCCTCCACAGCAAGGTAAAAACTTGATCGATTGCAAGTGGGTATTTCGAATCAAAAGAAAGTCTGATGGAACCATTGATCGCTACAAAGCTAGACTAGTTGCAAAAGGCTTCAAGCAACGGTATGGTATAGACTATGAAGACACGTTTAGTCCAGTTGTAAAAGCTGCAACTATTCATCTTGTCCTGTCTATTGCTGTTTCCAGGGGCTGGAGTCTCAGACAACTTGGCGTACATAACGCGTTTCTCCATGATGTTCTGGAAGAGGAAGTGTACATGAAGCAACCTCCTGGGTATGAAAGTAAAAGCAACCCCTCTCATGTGTGCAAACTTGACAAGGCACTATATGGTCTAAAGCAAGCTCCACGGGCTTGGTATTCTCGTCTTTGTCACAAAATGCAAACTCTTGGCTTTATTCCTTCAAAGTCTGACACCTCATTGTTTATTTACAACAAGTCCAACACATGCATATTTGTCCTCATATATGTTGATGATATCATTGTGACAAGTTCATCTGATGAAGCGATCACAGGACTGTTGAAAGACTTGGGGGCCGACTTTGCTCTAAAGGATCTTGGAGACTTGCATTATTTCCTTGGAATTGAGGTGAAGAAACACAAGGATGGACTTCATCTCTCTCAGAAAAAATATGCCACTGACCTAGTAAAGAAGGCTGGTCTGCAAGGTTGTAAACCTACACCCACTCCATTATCCAGCTCGGAAAAACTATCTCTTATGGAAGGTACACCCTTGAGCCAAGAAGACAGCACAAAATACAGAAGTTTGGTAGGAGCACTTCAATATCTCACTCTAATCAGACCTGATATTTCTTTTGCTGTCAATAAAGTCTGTCAGTTCCTTCATGCACCCACTACTGTTCATTTGACTGCTGCAAAACGTATAGTAAGATATGTCAAGAATACTTTGAGTGTTGGTCTCAGTTTCAGCAGATCATCTTCTACCCTTGTCAGTGCCTTTTCTGACTCTGATTGGGCAGGATGCTTGGATGACAGGCGTTCAACTGGTGGTTTTGCAATATTTTTTGGGCCTAACTTGATCTCCTGGTGTGCTAGAAAACAAGCAACAGTTTCTAGGTCAAGTACAGAGGCAGAATACAAGGCACTAGCAAATGCCACAGCTGAAATCATTTGGGTGCAGTCCATGCTTAAGGAACTTGGTGTGAAAAGTAAGCAAGCTCTCTGTCTATGGTGTGACAATCTTGGTGCTACCTATCTGTCTGCCAATCCTGTGTTTCATGCAAGAACGAAACATATTGAGATAGATTTTCATTTTGTCCGAGAAAGGGTTGCTCAAAAACAGCTTGATATTCGGTTCATACACTCCAGAGATCAGATTGCAGATGGATTCACAAAGCCATTGCCAACAAGGAGCTTTGAAGCTTTCAAGTATAATCTCAACTTGATGAAGTTGTGATTAAGGGAGGGTGTTAAACATGTCATGTAACGTGCCAATGTGTGCACCGCACCGCACCACCTTTACCTAGCGCATCTCTTCTGATGAGGTTGTTGTGATATAGATTAGATTGGTAGTTGGGTAGTAGGATTCTCTCTTATCTCTACCTAGTTGTAACCAATTCTATCTCTTGTCTTCCAAGTCTCAATCTTTGTAACAACTCATGTATGTGCTGTATCAGGGAGGTGCGCCCCTGCTATTTAACACGAACCCGTCGCCTCCAACGAGGCAAGACGTTTCCGCCATCGCACCTATCCATATTACTAAAGTTGTACTATGTGTGTGTCAATTAATATGGATCGGGGGGAGTAGCACAATTGATATGTATCCCACTTCGTCCCTCTTCTTATTACACTTATTTTTGTGGTGGTTCTTGACTGACAATTCCTTTTTTACAGTACATGCTTCAACTGCAGCGTTTCCTTGCTGATGCCAGAGCTACCAGTATAATCGCCCCAGACCGCACTCCCAAGGTATTTTTTAATACTTGTTCATTTTCTATGAGTGACTATTGATTGGCATGTAACTAATATTCTTGCCTTTTTCCTGCAAATGTTTTTTCATGCTATCTTGTATGTTGTAACATTGTAAAAAAGTATGTTTTTCATCCCTCAACTATTATCTGATTGTAACTTTCAACCCTAAAGTCTAAACCGCCTCGACGTTGCTCCCTCAACTATCAATAGTGTGCGGTTTTCATCATTAAAGTGGTTCTGTCCAATCCAAAGCAGTTCTCAACTCTGTTGCAAAGGTTTTCATAACAAAAGTTTTGTTGCAGAAATAGACGATGATGCTCGGCCACTAGATTAAGCCAGGTCTGGCGGCTAACGAGGCAGATCTTTTAAAAGTTTCATCGGCCGACACGTAACACGTCCTTTTCTTAATTGCCTAAGCAAAGCACACATTTTTTTTAGGAAACCTAAGCAAGCATTTAGCTTGGAGATGCCCTTAGCACGTCTAGCATTAATCTTTAGTAAAACCGTCTTGTGATCCACGATCGAGTCCAGAATTGATCCTGAACGTACACGTGCGTGTGATCCGACGGCTCGGGAGGCGACTAATCGCTTGCCGGGATCGGGCGACCGTAGCGTCCTCCTGGAGAAAAAGAAAATCGTCCTCTGGATTTCCAGCAGCTGCCGTCGCAGTTAGGTACTCCGCTCGCGATATCGATCCCCGCCGTCCCCCTTCGTCGGCATCTTCTCCGCCGTCTCTCTTTCTCGTCGACCGACGCGGAACCCTAGATGCGCCGTGCCTCCCCATCGCCGTAGAAGAAGAGAGGAAGAAAGATCCCCTTTTTTCCTTTTCGAACAAACGCAAAGAGTCCAGCGAATTGGGAGGTTGAAGCTCCCTTTGTCAGAACAATCCATCGCGATTTTTCTTCCGCCCAGTCGCCATCAGCTGGTGGTGGTTTGCATCAGGCCGTGACACTTCTGTTTAATCATCATTCTCCTGTCAGGTTATCTGCTGCTTCTTTTGTTTAATCAGTAGTACGTACAGTACCTAGTAAGAATTTTACTGACATTGAGAACTTGTTTGCGGGCAGTGCAGTGCAGGTCAGTGTTGCGGCCTCTAGTTGGGCCAATGTCTACCTTGTCAGCCGCCCCATCGACCGTTCCAGATCAGGTACCTAAAACTAAAAGCCAGCTCTCTTTGGCTCTCCAACCTGCATACTGTCTGCAAGTATCTGAAACTTGAACCATTATGAAAATGGTATGCATCTTGGCTTATGTTTTATACACCGGGGATCCTTCTGTGTATGTTTGTGTAGGATGTAAGATCTGTTGGGGAAGCTCCCCCCCCCCCCCCCCCGGTGACCGTTCAAAAAAAAAAACAAACAGTCGCATTTCGCTTCCAGAAACAGTAGTGGCAAGCCCTCCTGAGAATGCATTATGCACTAAAGTGATGTACATAAAGGGATCAGTTAACAAGATCCCGCATAAAAGAAACAGAAAAAAAATCCCCACAATTTGCAGCAAAGCTAATCCGAAAGATCAAGAGAAAACGAAAGAACTCGTAGATAGTTAAGATCTTGTTGTTATTATCTTTATGCTTAGCCAATTTTTAAGAGTCCTAGCATTCTAGAAGCGACCTTGTTTGGAAGATCCAATTGAGATATCAACACTATTCCGATCTATTGTTGCTCTGCTGCATTTGATCGAAGGTTATTTTTCTGTTCCTTCGTTTCAAATAAACTACTGTAGCACCTAAGGCTAAAGGGTAATAAACTCCTTGGAAAAAGGATACCCTACTGAGTTGCTGATTAGGTCCCAGCAGCCTCTGCTGAATTACATTCAAGCATTCTGCATTCTTTCATGTTGTCTAGCTGTAGCACACTAGAATTTGGTCAGCAGGGTGGCAAATTGGATTGGCATGGTAATTCAATCTCATGCTTCCCCTTTTCAGCCAATGTCACTGCAAACGGACCACGGAACTGCAGCAGTGGAAGCTCTTCATCAAGAAGATAATAGTAAAGGTACCACTGATGGAGCGCCCACGGACGAGTATGACCCGTGGGAACCTCCCCATCCTCCTCCTCACCCCTCATTAGCTGACTTGACGTGTCCTATTCAACATATGAGGCAGGTAAAGTAACTACTCCCTCCTATCCATATTACTAAAGTTGTACTATGTGTGTGTCAATTAATATGGATCGGAGGGAGTAGCACAATTGATATGTATCCCACTTCGTCCCTCTTCTTATTACACTTATTTTTGTGGTGGTTCTTGACTGACAATTCCTTTTTTACAGTACATGCTTCAACTGCAGCGTTTCCTTGCTGATGCCAGAGCTACCAATATAATCGCCCCAGACCGCACTCCCAAGGTATTTTTTAATACTTGTTCATTTTATATGAGTGACTATTGATTGGCATGTAACTAATATTCTTGCCTTTTTCCTGCAAATGTTTTTTCATGCTATCTTGTATGTTGTAACATTGTAAAAAAGTATGTTTTTCATCCCTCAACTATTATCTGATTGTAACTTTCAACCCTAAAGTCTAAACCGCCTCGACGTTGCTCCCTCAACTATCAATAGTGTGCGGTTTTCATCATTAAAGTGGTTCTGTCCAATCCAAAGCAGTTCTCAATGGCGTGGCGCCTACCGGTTGGCCACATCACCCACCAGTTTCCGCCATGCTATCAGTTCCCTTAAAAACAATTCATAAAATTGGTAATAATTTCAATAGATTTTTTAAGAACTCAGAAAACAGGAAATGTTCTAGAGAAAAAAGTTCCGAAAATCACATCTGTTTTTGTATTAAAGAACTTGTAAAAATGTAAAATGCAGGAATAACTCAACTTTATGGAAACAAAAATACTAGGGAGACATCTATTTTCTCTTACAATTTTTTTTGTTTGTCTTAATTTAGTTTTTTATGTTCAAACGTTGAAATAAACAAATGGAATATCATGGAGAAAATTTGTGACATGCTAGACATGTGGGTGCAACTGCAATGTAAGCTACATATTTAGGTGCCATGTAATTCGAAATTGTTCTCGAAACCATTATGAGAGATGAATGTTGCATGGTATTGAACTTTTCATAGTGGAGGGTTCAACTTTGGGTAGTTTAGAAGTTTAGTTCTGAAAGCTACATATGTAATAGTCGAGGGATGAAAACTTGCACATTTTCCTAATCTCAATGGCATCAAAATAGTTGGGGTTCCATATGGTGCATCGGCCAATCAGCGCACCTCGGGTAATAAAATCATCGAGGGCCTCCTCCCACTCCATGTTGCCATCGAGAACACTTGCCAGCATAAGTATCTGGAGGACAACCTATTAGTTGACGAGAACTACAGGAATGGGAATGTTGGGTACATCTACAAGCTCATACAACTGCTTTGCCTGCCTGAGATGGTTCGTGTTAAATCCCTCCTCACAAACTTTGGTTACATGATAGCAATAAAGAAGTTCAGCTCATCCCAGTTATTTAAATCCACCATTCTTAACAGTGTTTAAGAACTGACAATCTGTGATTTTGTATAGTTCAATTTGTGAGATGGACAGTTTACCTTTTTAAAACATCTGATGTATTTATGTCCATAATACAGGAGGCACCGTTTTTCTTTAATCAATGGGAAATGAGTCTAAGTTTCTCTGCAATTATAAGTTTTAAGTTGATTTTGTTTGCTGATAGAGTTTGATGTCAATGTTATGTATACTATAAGCACTTGAAGTGAAAGCTGTTCTGTGTTGGTGACTTATGCAGAAGATCTTCTTGGACACCACTAGATTGCTTGCAGCTCACACTGATAATGTAGTCGATGAGCTCTGGAAGTACATGGAGCATGGGAAGATTGTCCCTGCAGCTATTCTTCTCCTTGCAGCTCAAAGGCGATTTCGTAAGCTCAATGGTTTTGATATGATCAAGAACCGTATTGATGATTCTATATTCTCCCTGATAAGGGAGGGGTGTGGATTGCAAATTGGTAAAAATACCAAGGCAGCAAAGCAGCGGAAGGAGAAGGAAGTACGTTTCTATAATGCGTTGTTCCTTGTTAGGATAATTCTGAAAGCTGGTGAAGCTCTTGATGCATATATTCAAACTCATTCAGAGGTACCACCTTTTCATTTGATGCATATATTTGTTTTTTCTTGTTTTACCGAATCTTAATATTCTAGTATGTTATGGTTTGGCTTTTGAACCTTAAAGTATTGATCGTAGTGAGAAAATATTATATAACAGTTCCCTTGCCGACCATAACGAAAAGAACAGAGTTTTTTCTTTTTGACTTGCAAGGCAGGTGATCTGCCGAACAGAGTATCTGACTGTTTTTTCTTCTTGTTTTACCAAATCGTCATTGTCATCAGACATCTTTTTTTCTTGGATTTTTTTGAATTAATTTTTCTTGGATTTTCTCTGCTATGACATCTTTATAATCAATATCTCCTGAAAATGTGCATCATCAGTATTTCCCTAAGTAATAGTACTAAATCGGTTATTCGGGGGAAGCCATAGAGACAACTAGTTCCATATTGTAGTTGGGTACTATTTACTGATTGAAAAAGGTTGTTGTTACTATAATTTATTTATTTATTTTGAGATGCTTGATTTCTTGACAATACCAATCTTACCAAATGTTGGTGTCACCAAAACTCAAGCATGGCCAAAACGCAGCAATTATCAACTTGCATAAGTTGATAGACTGATAAACTAATACAAGATAGTAGCAAGCATGGCATCACAACCCAATTAGTAAAAGCCATTCTGATGATCATCCCACTCCCCAACTCACTGGAGGGCTCCTCAACCCATTACTCTCTTCACCACCATGAGCATGATATGAATAATCATCTTCAAAGTCACGATCACCCACATCTTCACCACGCACAGAGATATTTTGATCCAACTCAACTACTTTTCATGGGCATCCATGTCTAAACATCGACATCCCCATGAGCTCAAACCCTGAAGATTTCTTGACAATACCAATCTTACCAAATGTTGGTGTCACCAAAACTCAAGCATGGCCAAAACGCAGCAATTATCAACTTGCATAAGTTGATAGATTGATAAACTAATACAAGATAGTAGCAAGCATGGCATCACAACCCAATTAGTAAAAGCCATTCTGATGATCATCCCACTCCCCAACTCATTGGAGGGCTCCTCAACCCATTACTCTCTTCACCACGATGAGCATGATATGAATGATCATCTTCAAAGTCACGATCACCCACATCTTCACCACGCACAGAGATATTTTGATCCAACTCAACTACTTTTCATGGGCATCCATGTCTAAACATCGACATCCCCATGAGCTCAAACCCTGAAGATTTAATAAGATTACGGATACAGGTGTACTGGCATCTATCTGTAAGCACATTTGAGATCTGTAGTGGTAGACTGGTAATCTAGTGTTTAAGTCTTTGGCACTCCTGGCCATTTGGGTTTATGGAACAGGTTAGAACATAGCACATGAGTTGAGTAGGATTGGACACTTATCAAGTAAATCAAAACAAGTCAAACCTAATTACCTTTGTTACTGGGTTTATAGAATAATATGCAGGCATCTCATCACGAGGTCCATGGAAAAGTTTCAGCAGTTCTCAAAAGTTATGATGTTGGTCCTCTCGGAAAAGATATTTGCATTGAAGACCTTCAATGGTTCGATTTTTTCATGCCTTGTGCTTCTATGGTTGCTATATCTTGTATCTGTAGACGATTACTTAACAATATTTTGATTCTTTATTTCATATGCTCTTGAAGCTTCCCCTATGACTGTGGAGGGCCGGATGGTGTGTTACATGAACACGGTACGTCTGTGTTTCACAGCCACATGAACATGGTACATCTGTGTTTCACAGCCTGGTATGTTAAAGTTACTTCACAAATTTCGCAAAATTGGCTGTAATAATTCTGTCATGGGAAACAGGGGGCACAGATTTGACCAAGGCAGCCATTGGATCACCTACTCCTCAAGCCAAGGAAAAAATGTAAGGATATTTGAACTTGAGTTCCTCTCGATTTTTCTGTCTCTTATTTTGCTGGATGCTGATTATCATTTTTTTATGAATTTTGTGTTTTCTGTTTTAATTTCTTTCTGATGTTTACATGCTGAGACTGACAAAATTGTGTTAATATTCATTTGGATGATGAGAGTCACATTCAAGTCTTCAGGCTACATTTTCACGGATAATCCCATATTTTAGTGGTGTGTGTACAAATTCAAGAGTCCTTTGATGGCTAGAGATGAAACTCCTGTTTTAGTTTTTATCAAGAGAACTGATGTTGTGCAAATGATCTTGTATTGTTGTAGTAAAAGTGTATGCATAGGACACACATGCCATTTTTGTTCCTTTTTGTACTCTGAATTACCAACAAAAAAAGAAGAAGAGGGAAATCTGGTCTATGGGAGTTTAGGATCTTGGGCTTGTAGTTTGTACAGTCTGCACCTGCTGTTAAGCACACGATTTTTGCAGACTAAATGGTAAATGAAAGTGCTTAACCTAGATTGTTTTTTATTTGATTGTTCGTGGCTGATGACATAGTAATCCATATGCAGCCTGTTTTGAACCTCAAGTGGGCCTGTACATGTTGTTTGATCACGTTAAAATATGAATGCTCTGTGTGCGTTGTTGACGGTGATATCTTGATTATGTACGTGTTAAACAGGCCACGACGAAGAAACCACGGGTTAGGCACTTGTATGCAAGAGATCAGTTTTTCCCGGTATGAAGATCAGTGTTAACAGCTCGGTTTATTTCGAAGATCTTTCCGCCCTACACACCGAAAAAAGACTTGCCACTGTATACTTGTGATGGGAGCTCGGAGAAGTTGAGAGCTGAAAGGCACTCTCATATTCTTCTTGGCACGTTGGAGAGAAATTACCCGAGAGTGGCAAGTAAGCCGACGCCCGCAAGTAAGTATCAGTCGAGAAGGTTGTTTGGCACTGCTGCGTCGACTGCCCTGAAGATGCTGAAGCGCGTATGATGAAGACCAGAGCTGGAAGGTATGATATCTTACTAGTCCAAGCTTTTGTAACATATATAGGAATAGAAGTTGAGTTTGAGCCGCACTGATGTCTTCTGTGCAAATTCACTGTGCAGGTGCGCTAAGACGAGCATCCATTGTCCTGCAGTTAGTCGAGATGGTTATCGATTTGTGTCGTTTTGTCCACCACAGATGCTGATCCTTGTCTATTAACGCTCTCAATCTCATTATCATTCTAAAATCGTTGTCTAAGTAGTACTTCCTCCGTTCACAGATATAAGATAATTTATCTTCTTTTGATTTGGAGGTATATAGATACGCTGTGTCTTTTGTTTACTCGTTTCAGTCCGTATGTAGTGAATATTGCAATATTCAAAACATCTTATTTGTGAACGAAGGGAGTAGTATATATCTTTCTGAGGCTTGACATGGGCCTGAAGGGTGCAACATATGTCAGTATTCAGCTTGAACCATGACTCTAATTCTTATGTAACCAAGCTCAACGGCAGCCTGAGCAGATGACTCTAATTGATTGCATACAACAAATTTAGACACTACCAAATGTCTGAATGTGCAAGAATTTTTATTTTCCAGGCATCCTTCATCAATTGCTTTGTTTCTTTCTTTCTTAGTTCTACAAAAAAAATGGTTTCTTTCTTCTAACGAACATGACATCTTTCTTCATTCCTTAAATCAGCTTGTTTATGTTTCTTGGCAATTCTGATGAACCCAGGTGGTAGGATTGGAACTCTTTTCTTTATGGCCTTTGTGGCGTGCTCACAAACTCGTGACTTGTGGTTCAATCACGGTAAACGGTCATAGACCATTGAGGTGCACTGGTACACTGGATCATCATATAGCATATTTAAAAGTGGCAAATAAAATCGACAAGCCGGCATGGACCAGCGCGGGCAGGGGCTCCGGCTCATTGTCGAAGGCCTCCTTCATCGTCGTTGACCTCCGGCGAGCTCACCGGCATGCTGGCCTCTATCTGCCGTGCACAACGGCCTTGCCATCCGACCTGTTGACGGGAAAGTTTGCAATACAATAATCGTTGTATTGATGGGGTGCTGGTGCACGTATATATATTACAAGGGAAGGCCTCTACCTCAACTATACAAGACTAGGAGGTGGGCCACAAATCCAATACACGTGCAATACAGTCGAAGCACCGCCGGAGACACAGAGACTGGACCGAAACTCCTCGAAGACGGGAGTAGGCAATCCCTTAGCCATCACATCAGCAAACTGTTGCGTTGTCGGCACGTGGAGAACCCGAACACGGCCAAGGGCAACCTTCTCGCGCACGAAGTGAATATCGAGCTCAATATGATTCGTCCGTCGATGGTGCACCGGGTTGGCGGAGAGGTAGACCGCACTGACATTATCGCAGTAGACAAGGGTGCCCTTGTGAACATCACAAAGCAACTCTTGGAGCAGCTGACGTATCCAAGAGCACTCGGCCACGACGTTGGCCACGACGCGATACTCTGCCTCGGTGCTGGAGCGGGAGACCGTGGGCTGCCGCTTCGATGACCAAGAGATCAACGAGGGCCCAAGGTAGACGCAGTAGCCTGACGTGGAGCGTCGCGTGTCAGGGCAGCCAGCCCAGTCAGCATCCGAGTAGGCCACGAGGTCGGTGGAGGCGGAGGCCGTCAGGGTGAGTCCCAAGGACATGGTGCCGCGTATGTAACGGAGAATATGCTTCACCAGAGTCCAGTGAGAGTCGCGCGGGGCGTGCATATGGAGGCACACCTGCTGAACAGCGTATTGCAGGTCGGCGCGAGTCGACGTCAAGTACTGTAAAGCACCGACAATAGAGCGATAAAATGCTCCATCGAACGCGAGAGACCCCTCCAGAGCAGAGACCTTCGCTTTCGTGTCGACAGGGGTGGGCACCGGCTTGCAGTTAAGCATACCAGCACGCTCAAGGAGCTCGTGGACGTACTTCTGCTGATGCAGAAAGAAACCATCAGCCCGGCGGATCAACTTGATGCCGAGAAAGTAGTGCAGGGTCCCCAAGTCCTTGAGGGCGAACTCATCACGAAGACGAGCAGTCAGCCGCTGAAGGAGATCGGGGGTGGACGCCGTGAGGATGATGTCGTCAACGTAGAGCAGCAAATATGCAGTGTCAGCTCCCTGATGATTGCTACGTCTTAAGCTTGCGTTGGTTTTCCCCAAAGAGGAAGGGATGATGCAGCAAAGTAGTGTAAGTATTTCCCTCAGTTTTTGAGAACCAAGGTATCAATCCAGTAGGAGGTCACGCTCAAGCCCCTCGTACCTGCACAAAACGATAGCTACTCGCAACCAACACGATTAGGGGTTGTCAATCCCTTCACGGTCACTTACGAGAGTGAGATCTGATAGATATAATATTTTTGGTATAAAGATGCTGTAACACCTCCAGATGATAACCCTGTCATCAAGCTAATTAATGGTTCATGTGCGCATTTTTCACTAAGTCAAAATGCCGCTTGTCCCAAACCCAACTTCAAATTCATACTTGAAATAAAGCAAATATTTATTTCTTCAAATTGCAAAACTAAAATGTTTGTCATCTAGAAAATATTTCAGAACAAATGTTGTTAAGGAAAACAGCATCATCTTCAACTCATATGGGCCTAAGCATTTAAAACAGTGCCAAAACGACACTTTAAATGCCCTATTCTTTTTTCAAAAAATTCAAATGAATTCCAAACTTGCCTAAACTTTTTGTGGAAGTGTCTAAAATCACCAGGGATTTAATGGCACCCTTCCCAAGTTTTTCCCGAGTCAATAGACTGCCCAAGTAATTCATTTCCTCTCTCTGTTATTTAATAAAAAGAAAAACAAGGCAGCCCACTCCGCACATGGGCCATGAGTGCACAGTGTGCTGGCCCAGCCCACCTCCCATCTCCATCTTCCTCTGTTCACAGAAGCCCCCGTGGACGCCGGGCGCACGTCCATGGCGCCGTTCTCCACGCGGCGTTCATCCATCGATGCCCCGAGAGGATAAGAGACCACCCTCCCCCTCGAACCCTAGGACGCCCCTGCCTCTCCCTCCTTCCTCCTCGTGCCGCGCCTCGCTCTCCCTCGACGCGCCCGCTCGCCCGAGCTCGCGTACGCCATGGCCGTCGACGCCATCGCGGCCATCGTGCTCCCCGCGCCGTACGAATTTGTCTCGAAGCATCCTCGTCGTCGTCTCCTTCGTCCCCGACCACTGAATCAAGCCGGGAGGGCCCGTACGCTCGCCATCAAGCTCGTCGTCACTGCGTACATCATCGTCGCCGCCGTTGATTGCCGCCACTTCGACCGTCCCCGGCCCCACCGACCACTGCGTCGTGACCGCTGTGATAACCCGCATCGAACCCCTCTTGCCTTGTCCCTGAATTCGAGCTCGAGCGTGCTCCTCCGCAATCACCGTAGCTTGCCGTCCATAATGTCCGTTGAACCTGATGTTGCCATGCTGCCCAGACCTCGGCAGTGATGCGCACGAGCTACTGAAGCTCGCAGGAGGCTGTAGCGCTCTTTATCGCTCCCGCTAGTGCATCGTAGAGCCGTTGCCGCTTGCATCCGAGTCGCCGCCGCCCCTGTAGCTCGTCCAGTGCACGGCGTGGCTGCGCCCTTGCGACGCCCGCGCGTGCGCGTGCGCGTGCCGCGCCTTGGCCGCGCCCGTGCGCGTCGTGCCTGTTGTTCACGGATTTTTTTTCAAAACTATGTTATTTTTTGTAGCAATTTCAGAAACTATAGGACGTAATGCAAAAAAACCAAAACTAGTAGCCTGTCGGCCATTCTTTGGCCGAAGTAGTACTTTTCGACCACACTTAGGCCGAAAAGGCACTTTTTGGTCAACTCTAGACCGAAATAGACTTTTTGGTCAAGTCTAGGCCAAAAAAGTCACTTTTTGGTCAACCCTAGGCCGAAGTTGCATGGCTCATGCTGAAATGTATTTTGTCGCCACCCGTTTCCCGTCAACCCCTTCCCGCCATATGTTTCCGCCACCCATTTCTCGCCAACCCCTCCCCGCCAATCCGTTCCCGCCTTATTTTCCCGCCAATCCGTTCCCGCCTTATTTTCCCGCCAATCCCTTCCCGCCTTATTTGCCCGCCAATCCCTTCCCGCCAACCCTTTCCCGCCATACCGCAGTTATTCTTTCCCGTGGATAAGCATTCTAGTGTAGTGTAGTCGAGATGTCCCTACACTACACTAGAATGCTTATCCACCTCTGCTTGAAGGGGTTTTTATAGATACAGAGGAGAAAATGGCGGGAAAGAATAACTGCGGTATGGCGGGAAAGGGTTGGCGGGAAGGGATTGGCGGGCAAATAAGGCGGGAAGGGATTGGCGGGAAAATAAGGCGGGAACGGATTGGCGGGAAAATAAGGCGGGAAGGATTGGCGGGAGGGGTTGGCCGAGAAATGGGTGGCGGAAACATATGGCGGGAAGGGGTTGGCGGGAAACGGGTGGCGACAAAATACATTTCAGCATGAGCCATGCAACTTCGGTTTAGAGTTGACCAAAAAGTGACTTTTTGGCCTAGACTTGACCAAAAAGTCTATTTCGGCCTAGTGTTGACCAAAAAGTGCCTTTTCGGCCTAAGTGTGGCCGAAAAGTACTACTTCGGCCTAAATGTGGCCGAAAAGTATTACTTCGGCCAAAGAATGGCCGACAGGCTACTAGTTTTGGTTTTTTTGCATTACGTCCTATAGTTTCCGAAATTGCTACAAAAAACATGATAGTTTTGAAAAAAAATCTTGTTCACGCTGCTGCGCTTCCCCTCTGCTTCCCCATTGCCGCTGTTGTTCGCTGCCTACTGCCGCTGCTCTGCCTGTACTGCTGCAGCTACAGTAACTGAAAGTTACTGTAGCGCTAGCTAGCTTTTCTAATTCTACGATGATTAACCCATTAGATAGCCCCTAAACTCCAGCAAAACAATTGTTAACAAGACTAAAAAAATATGGGAAGGTAGTACACTTGACAAGGTTCAAAATGTTCCATTTGATCAAATTCAAAAGGTGTAAGGATTAAATGCAATGAAAATGACAAAAGTCTATATTCTGTTAATAGAAAACCAAAAAACAGTTTTATTTTCATAGCTACTTTAGTGCTCTTGTTGTTCAAGCAAATGAACTCTAATATGGATGTAATTGGTACTAACATGTAGATCACAGAAAAGTACTCAAAATTGATATAAGGCACTAACTCATAGAATGTACAGAACAATAGTTGTAGTCTTTTGAAAACAGCCAAGTGATGTTTAAAAAACTGTCGAATTCTCAGACTTGGCAAAATTTCAGGGATTTCTAGAATATTGGTTAAAACTTTAGAAATTCATTTAAAATAAACCGTAGCTCGGATGAAAAAGTTTTATACATGAAAGTTGCTCAGAACAACGAGACAAACCGGAATACGCTCTCCGTTCATCTGTCACATGCCCATAGCATAGCGAACATCGAACCTTTCCCCTCCGGTTCGTCTGTCCGAAAATGCAAACTTCGGGAAATCTTTCCCGGGTGTTATCCCCCTTCGCCGGTAGCGTGTAGTGCCGCGTTAGAACACCCCTAACACCGCTTTTCGTCTTGTCATGCATAGTATTGCACTTGTTTGCTCTGAATTTACTGTTTCTTCCCCCTCTTCTCTTCGGTAGACCCCGAGACCGCTGCTAAGGCCCCGGTGATCGACTACGTCGACGACGACCCCTCCTTGCCAGAGCAACCAGGCAAGCAAACCCCCCTTGAGCATTCCGATATCGCCTATTTCTTTTCCTCTCATGCTTGCATTAGAACTGCTACTGCTTTGTGTATGATCCTACTCTGATGCATAGCCTGTTGTTGTTACCTGCTTTTATACCTTACCTGCTTATCCTAAACTGCTTAGTATAGGTTGGTTAGAGATCCATCAGTGACCCCACCTTGTCCCAGTTGCCCCGCTTTATGTTCGATGACTCGATCAACGTGATCGACGTCCAGGCCCCGACACCGCACATCACCCCCCTAGTTGTACAACTCTACAGAGTTACCATCGAGTGCCGAGGGTGGAACCTCTTACATCACTCCTGATGAGATCTCTGTAGTGTAGCTATACGGTCGAGGTCATCGAGGGTGATTTTCTCCTTAACCACTTCCGTTACCGCTCTGTCGTGCAACCCCTCAAGTGTGAACCTCGAGGGTGGATCCTCTTACGTTCACCTTGATGATAACATCGAGTGGGATTCACCGGGGGTGATTCCTCGGGTTTTCCCCTTGGTGTTAGACACACAGTTACTATGGTTACTATGACTTTACACTGAGCCATGATACTAAAGACGGGTCGACCCTGAGGGGTACCCGGGCGAGCTTAATAGCGAGTGATGTGGAGTCGGGTTGACCTGGAAGGTGCCCGCGAGATACTTATGAGGCATGACCGGGCATTCTTAGCCATTGCCGCAAGTACTCGAGATGGGGCGACGGGGTCACATCAATCGTGAGTCTCTGCTCGTTACCGCGTGATCCTAATCCACTATGATTTGGATATTTGATCCGAGGGGCCTCTGGCCTGATAGCACTAACCATCACGTGGGCATAGTATGGGCGTTCTGCGTCGTATACATCAGCCGAAGCTTAATAGACGTCAGCGACTGAGCGGCGCGCGCCGGGTTGGACTGGTAAGCACCTACCTTGTTGAAGGAGGTAGCTAGGTCTGCTCACCGGCCGCGTATGCAACGTGCAGGAGTTCCCGGGGAGATGGCCCATGACCCCTGGGGGCATAGGTTTAGTCCGGCGTGCTAACCTCTCTATTAAGCCTAAGTCGGGTTGCGGCATATTGTTTGGCCGAGGCCGGGCATGACCCAGGAAAGTGTGTCCGGCCGGAGTTAATCAAGCGTGGTGGGTAAGTTGGTGCACCCCTGCAGGGAAGAAAACATCTATCGATAGCCTGTCCTACGGTAACGGACACTTGGAGTTGTATCCCGATCGATACAACTAGAACTGGATACTTGTGATGAGAAATGAACGGATGGTGATGAGAATTGGATTGTGATGATAAGTGGATAGTATGGCTCTGGGATTGCTTTCTCGCAGGGAGTCGAGAAAGGATCTCTGGCCGAGGTTGATAACACTACTGCTACTTTACTTTATGCTACTCTACTCCCTCCTGTTTGCTGCAAGATGGTGGTTTCCAGAAGATGCTAGTCTTTTATAGGCTAGGCTTTCCCCTTCCCTTCTGGCATTCTGCAGTTTAGTCCACAGATACAACCCATTCCTTTGATACAGATACATACTTAGTTTAGATCTAATGTAAGTCTTGCGAGTACTTTGGATGAGTACTCACGGTTGCTTTGCTACTTCCTTTTCCCCCATACCCGATTGTTGCGACCAGATGACGGATCCCAGGAGCCATACGACGCCACTGATGACTACTACTACCCGGAGGATGCCTACTACTACGTGAAGACTGCAGACGACTAGGAGTAGTTAGGAGGTTCCCAGGCAGGAGGCCTTGCCTTTTCGATCGTTGCTGCTTTTGTGCTAGCCTTCTTAAGGCAACCTTGTTTAGCTCATGTCTGTACTCAGATATTGTTGCTTCCGCTGACTCTTGTGTTTTCGAGCTTATGTATTCGAGCCCTCGAGGCCCCTGGCTTGTAATATAAAGCTTGTATTATTTTAATTTGTGTCTAGAGTTGTGTTGTGATATCTTCCCGTGAGTCCTTGATCTTGATCGTACACATTTGCGTGTATGATTAGTGTACGGTCAAATCGGGGGCGTAACAGATGCAAAATAAAAAGTAAAGGCAAAGTAAAAACAAAGCAAGATTAAAGTGATGGAGATTGATATGATGAGAATAGACCAGGGGGCCATAGAGTTTCACTAGTGGCTTCTCTCAAGAGCATAAGTATTCTACGGTGGGTGAACAAATTACTGTTGAGCAATTGACAGAATTGAGTATAGTTATGAGAATATCTAGGCATGATCATGTATATAGGCATCACGTCCGTGACAAGTAGATCGAAACGATTCTGCATCTACTACTATTACTCCACTCATCGACCACTATCCAGCATGCATCTAGAGTATTAAGTTAAAAACAGAGTAACGCCTTAAGCAAGATGACATGATGTAGAGAGATAAATTCATGCAATATGAAATAAACCACATCTTGTTATCCTCGATGGCAACGATACAATACGTGCCTTGCTGCCCCTTCTGTCACTGGAAAAGGACACCGCAAGATCGAACTCAAAGCTAAGCACTTCTTCCATGGCAAGAACTACCAATCTAGTTGGCCAAACCAAACGGATAATTCGAAGAGACTTGCAAAGATAACCAATCATACATAAAAGAATTCAGAGAAGATTCAAATATTATTCATAGACAGACTTGATCATAAACCCACAATTCATCGGTCTCAACAAACACACCGCAAAAAGAAGATTACATCGAATAGATCTCCACAAGAGAGGGGGAGAACTTTGTATTGAGATTCAAAGAGAGAGAAGAAGCCATCTAGCTACTAACTATGGACCCGAAGGTCTGAGGTAAACTACTCACACTTCATCAGAGAGGCTAGGATGATGTAGAAGCCCTCCATGATGACGGCCCTCTTCCGTCGGAGCTCCGGAACAGGCCCCAAGATGGGATCTCGTGGATACAGAAAGTTGCGGCGGTGGAATTAGGTTTTTGGCTCCTCTTATGATCGTTTGGGGGTACGTAGGTATATATAGGAGGAAGGAGTACGTCGGTGGAGCATTGAGGGGCCCATGAGGCAGGGGGCGCGCCCTAGGGGGGCGCCCCCCACCCTCATGACCTCCTCTTTGACTCCTTGGAGTAGGGTCCAAGTATCCTGGATCACATTCGGTGAGAAAATCACGTTCCCGAAGGTTTTATTCCGTTTGGACTCCGTTTGATATTCCGTTTCTTCGAAACACTGAAATAGGCAAAAAAAAACAGCAATTCTGGGCTGGGCCTCCGATTAATAGGTTAGTCCCAAAAATAATATAAAAGTGGAAAATAAAGCCCAATATAGTCCAAAACAGTAGATAATATAGCATGGAGCAATCAAAAATTATAGATACAGTTGGAGATGTATCAGGCCTCGCTGAATGAACTCGCTGCCGCCAGCAAGCCTATCCAGGATGATGAGTTGATCTCATAGATCCTCCACGGGCTGGACGTCGACTACCAGCCGCTCGTCTCTACCCTCGACGCCCGCGTCACGGCTATCACCCTCGACGAGCTCTATGCCATGCTGAGTAACTTCGATCAGCGCATGGCCCAATTCCATGGCTCTTCGGCAGCTTCAAGTCCTCTGCCAATGCTGCCTCTCGCGGTTGCGGCGGCGGCCCTCGCTCGCATGGATCTCCCCGCAACAAGGGGCGGTCAGGAGGCAACAACAACGGTGTTGGCTCCTCCAACTCCTGCAACGGCCGCTCCACGAACTCCAAGCCTTGCCGTGGCGGCGGCTCCAACAGGTCTCGCACGAACGCGCCCCGCTATCAGATTTGTGGCAAGCTCGGACACACGACAAAAGACTGCTGGTACCGCTATGAGGAAGATGATGACTCCTCCCAAGACGACGAAAAAGTTGCTGCGGCTGCGGATGGCTCCTACGGTGTTGACACGAAGTAGTATTTTGATAGTGGCGCCACCAATCACATCACCAACGAGCTCGAGAAGGTCACTATGAAGGAAAAATACCGTGGCAAAGATCAAATCTACACTGCCAACGGTGAAGGTATGAGGATCAATCACGTTGGTCACTCGTTTTTTAGTACCCCTCATCGTAAAATTCATCTAAAGAAAATTTTTCATGTCCCTAGTGCCGATAAGAATCTTCTTTCTGTTCATAGAATTGCCATTGACAACCATGTCTTTCTTGAGTTTCATCCTTATTTTTTCTTGATCAAGGATCAGGCAACAAACAAAATCCTCTATCGAGGTAGATGTGTTCGAGGGCTCTACCCGTTCCTTCCCTCCGGTGGCGAAGATTATTAAAAAAACAAGCCTATGGTGTTGCCAATCTCTCGTCAACATGGTGGCACGATCGATTAGGACATGCTGCTTTCTCTTTAGTTGAAAAATTACTTAGGAATAATGAGCTCCCGTATGTTGGTGAGTGTGATCTTGAAACCATTTGTGATTCTTGTCAACGAGCTAAAAGCCATCAATTGCCGTATCCAATATCTACTAGTGTTTCTACAAAACCTTTGCAATTAATCTTCTCCGATGTTTGCGGTCCTGCCCCTAGTTCTGTTGGTAGACACACTTATTATGTGAGCTTCTTAGATGACTAAAGTAAATTTTCTTGGATCTGTCTTCTTAAGAAAAGGTCTGATGTCTTTCAAGTTTTCCAAAACTTCCAAGCTCTAGTTGAATGAAAATTCGATAGAAAGATCATTGCAGTACAATCTGATTAGGGGGGGGGTACGAAAAATTAAACTCCTTCTTTCAAACCCTTGGCATATCACACCATGTGTCATGCCCACATGCTCATCAACAAAATGGCTCTGCTGAACGCAAGCACAAACATATAGTTGAGGTTGGGTAAGCCCTCCTAGCTGGCACATCCATGCCCCTCAAGTTTTGGGATGAGGCCTTTCTCACCGCCGTCCATATCATCAACATGCTTCGTAGTCGTGTCATCAATAATGAAACTCCACTAGAACGACTCCTCCAGACTAAACCCGACTACAAATCTCTTCGAGTCTTCGTGTGTGCATGTTGGCCCAATCTTCACCCATACAACAAATGCAAGCTTATGTTTCGTTCAAAACAGTGTGTTTTTCTAGGATATAGCGCCCAACACAAAGGTGTCAAATGCCTCGATGTCTCCACTGGTTGCTTCTATATCTCTGGGGATGTCGTGTTTGATGAAACAAAGTTTCCCTTTGCTGATCTCCACCCAAATGTCGGCGCCCTTCTTCATAAGGAAATTCTCCTCCTACCTCCTCATCTCTCCGGCCTTGATCAAGGGGGACTAAACAATGATGATCAACTGTTGACACATCCTCTTACTAATGGCACACTTGAGTTTTGTGATGAAACAGGAGAAAATGACGCAAGTGGTGAAGAAAACGGTGAAAAAACGCCTCATCAGGGCGACATTTTATGTGTCACGAGACGGGAGGCAGATCCTCCTCGGGATCTATTCAGCAGCAGCATACCGGATCTCCCTCGGGATCCACAGGCGCAGACGCGTCAGGCGCGCCAGGACCCCGCTCCGCTCTGCTTGCTCCAGGCATGCCGCTCGGTCGCCTTCCACCGGCCGAGGTGTGTCTCCACCTCCGTGCCAATCCCCGCCTGACATGCGGCCCCTCACGGCTGGCCTGGGCGGCGCACGGTTCGGCGTCCATCCACAGCACTACACGCGGCGCGTCCCGGTCCGCCCGACAGGAGTGGGGCCAAGAGCAGGAGCAGCGCCCTGGCGCTGGGCCCAGTCACCCGACACACGCGATCCAAGGCGGATACGCCATCATGACGCGCATGATCCGAGGCTGATCGCGGCAATGATGAGATGCCCTCTCCGTTGCGAGGCGCACGGTTCGGCGTCCATCCACAGCACTACACGCGGCGCGTCCCGGTCCGCCCGACAGGAGTGGGGCCAAGAGCAGGAGCAGCGCCCTGGCGCTGGGCCCAGTCACCCGACACACGCGATCCGAGGCGGATACGCCATCATGACGCGCATGATCCGAGGCTGATCGCGGCAATGATGAGATGCCCTCTCCGTTGCGATCTTCTGCGGATGCTGCTGCGGATCCATCGACAACACCTGCCACAGAAGATCCAAACCTTGCAGATTTGACTGAAGCGCCAGCGAATCCCTCTCGGGATCGGCAACGGCGACTCCTGTTTAGCCTGCAGGATCCTCTGTGGCTACACCGCAAATCACCTCATCACCACGTCGTACAAGACTTCAAAAAGGGGTAATACAACCTGTTAATTACAAGCATATAACCAAATACGGTATGATTTGTTCTACAAGTGAACTTGGTGAACCAAACACACTTGAAGAAGCTCTTGGTGATGAACGGTGGCAAAAAGCAATGAATGAAGAATTTATGGCACTAAAGAAAAATAAGACATGGCATTTAGTTCCTCCACAGCAAGGTAAAAACTTGATTGATTGCAAGTGGGTATTTCGGATTAAATGAAAGTCTGATGGAACTATTGATCGATACAAGGCTAGACTTGTTGCAAAAGGCTTCAAACAACGATATGGTATAGACTATGAGGACACATTTAGTCCTGTTGTAAAAGCTGCAACTATTCGCCTTGTCTTGTCTATTGCTATTACCAGGGGCTGGAGTCTCAGACAGCTAGACGTACAGAACGCGTTCCTTCACGGTGTTCTAGAAGAGGAAGTGTACATGAAACAACCTCCTGGGTTTGAAAGTAAAAGTGCTCCCTCTTACGTGTGCAAACTTGATAAGGCACTATATGGTCTAAAGCAAGCTCCAAGGGCTTGGTATTCTCGTCTCTGTCATAAAATGCAAACACTTGGCTTTATTCCTTCCAAGTTTGACACCTCATTGTTTATTTACAACAAGTCCAACACATGCATATTTGTCGTCATATATGTTGATGATATTATTGTGAAAAGTTCATTTGATGAAGCAATCACAGGACTGTTGAAAGACTTGGGGCAGATTTTGCTCTAAATGACCTTGGAGACTTGCATTATTTTCTTGGAATTGAGGTAAAGAAGCACAAGGATGGACTTCATCCCTCTCAAGAAAAATATGCTACTGGCCTAGTCAATAAGGCTGGCCTGCAAGGTTGTAAACCCACACCCACTCCATTCTCCAGCTCAGAAAAGTTATCTCTTACATAAGGTACACCTCTGAGTCAAGAAGACAGCACAAAATACAGAAGTTTGGTAGGAGCACTTCAATACCTTACTCTCACCAGACCTGATATTTCTTTTGCTGTCAACAAAGTATGTCGGTTCCTTCATGCACCCGCTACTGTTCATTTGACTGCTGCAAAATGTATAGTAAGATATGTCAAAAATAGTTTGAGTATTGGGCTCAACTTCAGCAGATCATCTTCTACCCATGCCAGTGCTTTTTGTGACTCTGACTGGGCAGGATGCCTGGATGACAGGCGTTCAACTTGTGGCTTTGCAATATTTTTTGGGCCTAACTTGATCTCCTGGCGTGCTAGAAAGCAAGCTACAGTCTCCAGGTTAAGTACAGAAGTAGAATATAAAGCACTAGCAAATGCCACAACTGAAATCATTTGGGTGTAGTCCATGCTCAAGAAACTTGGTGTGAAAAGTAAGCAAGCTCCATGCCTATGGTGTGACAACCTTGGTGCCACTTATCTGTCTGCAAATCATGTATTTCATGCAAGAACAAAACTATTGAAATAGATTTTCACTTTGTCCGAGAAAGGTTGCTCAAAGACAACTTGACATTCGGTTTGTGCATTCTAGAGATCAAATTGCAGATGGATTCACTAAACCATTGCCAACAAGGGGTTTTGAAGCTTTTAAGCATAATCTCAACTTGATGAAGTTGTGATTAAGGGAGGGTGTCAAAAATGTCATACATGTGTAGCGCATGCACCACCTAGCGTATCTTTCTGTTGGAGTCCAGGATCGGTATAGGTTGGTAGGTTGGTAGTAGTATTTTCTCTTTATCTCTATCTCCTTGTAACCAACTCTATCTCTTGTTCTTCAAGTCTCAATCTCCTGTAATTTCTCCAACAACTTATGTATGTGCTGTATCAGGGAGGTGTGCCCCTGCTACATAACATGAACCCGTCGCCTCTAACGAGGTAAGACGTTTCCGCCATCACACAGTAATCAACACAAAGGATTATTCTGACTAAATTGTACTTTCTTTTAGAGGTCAATGAGCCTAGCCTTCAGTTTGGGTTCTGTTTTCAGAGCTTCAGTTGTATCATGTATCCTGTTTGTTAGGGATATCTTTATTTTATTGGCCTCACTCAGCATGGTACACATCTTCAATAGCACTGCAAGTACTTATTTGGTTTACTTGGTCGGTGTTTGATGATCCATTTACGAAAAAAGGGTTCCCCCTCGCTTTATATTATAAAGCACAACCGCAATACATCCGAGAGACGATACAAACTCACGCCACCAACACACACCACACAAAACCCAAGGCAAGATACAAAGGTGTCGGGCACTGAAACACCACTCCACCGACCGCCGAGCTAACTACGAATATGCAAAGGAGACCGCTTGGAACCAACGGAGACCTCCATCATGACAAACCACCGTGGAGAGGTGAAATGGACAACGACAAAGCCAGGACTCCAGAGCGGTGCCTCCCAGAAGATAACGACCAAAGAGCCGCCACCGCCCAATCCAGAGATCAGGTTTTCACCTAGAGGGAGCCGGAGGGAGAGGGAACGCCGCGACGAAGCCTTCAGGAAGGGAACGACGTCACCGACGCCGCCACCGTCGGCCAGGACATGGCCGGACAGGTGATATACCTCGGCGCTCACCTCCCTCTGACGCACCCTAGCTTTGCCAACCACCCACAACCAAGCCACCCGCGTGGCCATGGCCGCTTGCCCGCACCTGAGACGCATGCTCCACCCAAGAACGTCGCGCCTCCCGCCACCCGGGCCGCCGCCCGACATACGGACCTCCCCAAGAGCAACCAAAGTGACCAGCTTGGGTCCGAGGGGGACACCCAAACCGACAAAACCGCAGCCCCCGTCCCGCCTTGAACTTCCGGAGCTGCCGCCGCACACACACGGGGATGGGGAATGGGGAGAGAGGGGAGCGGAACGGCATCCATGACGGCACACCTCGTGCCGGCGACAGGCAGCTGAGTTGACGACGTCGCCCATCCCAACCGTCCCCACCGACACCACTGTTGCCGCCACCATGGCGGTCGGAAGCAGATCCGCACAGGCCACCAACGAAGGTTCGTTCCACCGGCAAGGGACCCGCAGACCACCACCTACTACCAAGACCGCTCACCGGGAAGTCCAACCACGCCGCTCACCGATGTCCAGCCACCAGAGCAAGCTGGAATCCGGCCAACACGTCCGCCAAGGCCGCCGTAGCTGCGCCGCCACCCAACCTGCCACAGGTCGAGGCAAGGGCGGCGCCCGCAGCCCAGGTCATCTTGGACCCGCGGCGCTGGCCAGGCCGGACCTGGAGCAGCCGCCGCTGCCCGGAGCAGCCACCACCGCCGGCCCACCAGCGCGCACCACCACCATCCGCGCCCATAGCCACTCGACGAGATCCAGGTCGGGTCATGACCTAGACCACCGCCGCCCTAGAGGCAATAATAAAAGGATTATTATTATATTTCCTTGTTCATGATAATTGTCTTTTATTCATGCTATAATTGTGTTATCCGGAAATCATAATACATGTGTGAATACATAGACACCAGCATGTCCCTAGTAAGCCTCTAGTTGACTAGCTCATTGATCAACAGATAGTCATGGTTTCCTAACTATGGACATTGGATGTCATTGATAACGAGATCACATCATTAGGAGAATGATGTGATGGACAAGACCCAATCCTAAGCATAGCACAAGATCGTATAGTTCGTTTGCTAGAGCTTTTCCAATGTCAAGTATCTTTTCCTTAGACCATGAGATCGTGTAACTCCCGGATACTGTTGGAGTGCTTTGGGTGTACCAAACGTCACAACGTAACTGGGTGACTATAAAGGTATACTACGGGTATCTCCAAAAGTGTCTGTTGGGTTGACACGGATCGAGATTGGGATTTGTCACTCCGTGTGACGGAGAGGTATCTCTGGGCCCACTCGGTAATGCATCATCATAATGAGCTCAAACTGACCAAGTGTTTGGTCACGGGATCATGCATTATGGTACGAGTAAAGTGACTTGCCAGTAACGAGATTGAATGAGGTATTGGGATACCGACGATCGAATCTCGGGCAAGTAACATACGGATTGACAAAGGGAATTGTATACGGGGTTGCTTGAATCCTCGACATCGTGGTTCATCCGATGAGATCATCGAGGAGTATGTGGGAGCCAACATGGGTATCCAGATCCCACTGTTGGTTATTGACCGAAGAGTCGTCTCGGTCATGTCTACATGTCTCCCGAACCCGTAGGGTCTACACACTTAAGGTTCGGTGATGCTAGGGTTGTATGGATATGAGTATGCAGTAATCCGAAAGTTGTTCGGAGTCCCGGATGAGATCCCGAACGTCACGAGGAGTTCCGGAATGGTCCGGAGGTAAAGAATTATATATAGGAAGTGCTGTTTCGGCCATCGGGAAAGTTCCGGGGGTCATCGGTATTGTAACGGGACCACCGGAAGGGTCCCGGGGGTCCACCGGGTGGGGCCACCTATCCCGGAGGGCTCCATGGGCTGAAGTGGGAGGGGAACCATCCCCTAGTGGGCTGGTGCGCCCCCCCTTGGGCCCCCCTGCGCCTAGGGTTGGGAACCCTAGGGGAGGGGGCGCCTCCACTTGCCTTGGGGGGCACTCCACCCCCTTGGCCGCGGCCCCCCATAGGAGATCCCATCTCCTAGGGCCGGCGCCCCCCCTGGGGACCCTATATATAGAGGGGGGGAGGGAGGGAAGCCGCACCCATGCCCCTGGCGCCTCTCTCTCCCACTCCAACACCTCCTCCTCCTCCGTAGAGCTTGGCGAAGCCCTGCCGGAGTACTGCCTCTCCACCACCACCACGCCGTCGTGCTGCTGCTGGAGCCATCTTCCTCAACCTCTCCCTCCTCTCTCCTTGCTGGATCAAGGCGTGGGAGACGTCACCGGGCTGTACGTGTGTTGAACGCGGAGGTGCCGTGCGTTCGGCACTTGGTCATCGGTGATTTGAATCACGACGAGTACGACTCCATCAACCCCGTTCACTTGAACGCTTCCGCTTAGCGATCTACAAGGGTATGTAGATGCACTCTCCTTCCCCTCGTTGCTAGTCTCTCCATAGATAGATCTTGGTGACACGTAGGAAAATTTTGAATTTCTGCTACGTTCCCCAACAGTGGCATCATGAGCTAGGTCTATTGCGTAGATTCTATGCACGAGTAGAACACAAAGTAGTTGTGGGCGTTGATTTTGTTCAATATGCTTGCCGTTACTAGTCTTATCTTGATTCGGCGGCATCGTGGGATGAAGCGGCCCGGACCAACCTTACACGTATGCTTACGTGAGACCGGTTCCACCGACTGACATGCACTAGTTGCATAAGGTGGCTGGCGGGTGTCTGTCTCTCCCACTTTAGTCGGATCGGATTCGATGAAAAGGGTCCTTATGAAGGGTAAATAGCAATTGGCATATCACGTTGTGGTTTTTGCGTAGGTAAGAAACGTTCTTGCTAGAAACCCATAGCAGCCACGTAAAACATGCAAACAACAATTAGAGGACGTCTAACTTGTTTTTGCAGGGTATGCTATGTGATGTGATATGGCCAAAGGATGTGATGAATGATATATGTGATGTATGAGATTGATCATGTTCTTGTAATAGGAATCACGACTTGCATGTCGATGAGTATGACAATCGGCAGGAGCCATAGGAGTTGTCTTAATTTATTTATGACCTGCGTGTCAACATAAACGTCATGTAATTACTTTACTTTATTGCTAACTGTTAGCTGTAGTAGTAGAAGTAATAGATGACGTGACAACTTCATGGAGACACGATGATGGAGATCAAGATGATGGAGATCATGGTGTCATGCCGGTGACAAGATGATCATGGAGCCCCAAGATGGAGATCAAAGGAGCTATATGATATTGGCCATATCATGTCACTATTATTTGATTGCATGTGATGTCTATCATGTTTATGCATCTTGTTTACTTAGAACGACGGTAGTAAATAAGATGATCCCTCATAATAATTTCAAGAAAGTGTTCCCCCTAACTGTGCACCGTTGCGACAGTTCGTTGTTTCAATGCACCACGTGATGATCGGGTGTTTGATTCAAACATTCACATACAACGGGTGTAAGACAGATTTACACATGCAAACACTTAGGTTGACTTGACGAGCCTAGCATGTGTATAGACATGGCCTCGGAACACAGAAGACCGAAAGGTCGAGCATGAGTCGTATGGTAGATACGATCAACATGAAGATGTTCACCGATGTTGACTAGTCCGTCTCACGTGATGATCGGACACGGCCTAGTTGACTCGGATCATGTAATCACTTAGATGACTAGAGGGATGTCTATCTGAGTGGGAGTTCATAAGATGAACTTAATTATCCTGAACATAGTCAAAAGGTCTTCGCAAATTATGTCGTAGCTCGCGCTTCAGTTCTACTGTTTAGATATGTTCCTAGAGAAAATTTAGTTGAAAGTTGATAGTAGCAATTATGCGGACTAGGTCCGTAAACCGAGGATTGTCCTCATTGCTTCATAGAAGGCTTATGTCCTTAATGCACCGCTCAGTGTGCTGAACCTCGAACGTCGTCTGTGGATGTTGCGAACATCTGACATACACGTTTTGATAACTACGTGATAGTTCAGTGCGTAATGCTAAATGGTTTAGAGTTGAGGCACCGAAGACGGTTTTTGAAACGTCGCGAAACATATGAGATGTTTCGAGGGCTGAAATTGGGATTTCAGGCTCGTGCCCACGTCAAGAGGTATAAGACCTCCGACGATTTTCTTAGCCTGCAAACTAAGGGAGAAAAGCTCAATTGTTGAGCTTGTGCTCAGATTGTCTGAGTACAACAATCGCTTGAATCAAGTGGGAGTTGATCTTCCAGATGAAATAGTGATAGTTCTCCGAAGTCATTACCACCAAGCTGCTAGAGCTTCGTGATGAACTATAATATATCAGGGACATATATGATGATCCTTGAGATATTCGCGATGTTTGACACCGCGAAAGTAGAAATCAAGAAGGAGCATCAATTGTTGATGGTTGGTGAAACCACTAGTTTCAAGAAGGGCAAGGGAACAAAGGGATACTTCATGAAACGGCAATTCAGCTGCTGCTCTAGTGAAGAAACCCAAGGTTGAACCCAAACCCGAGACTGAGTGCTTCTGTAATAAGGGGAACAGCCACTGGAGCAGAATTACCCTAGATACTTGGTAGATGAGAAGGCTGGCAAGGTCGATAGAAGTATATTGGATATACATTGTGTTGATGTGTACTTTACTAGTACTCCTAGTAGCACCAGGGTATTAGATACCGGTTCGGTTGCTAAGGGTTAGTAACTCGAAATAAAAGCTACGGAATAAACGGAGACTAGCTAAAGGTGAGCTGACGATATGTGTTGGAAGTGTTTCCAATGTTGATATGATCAAGCATCGCACGCTCCCTCTACCATCGAGATTGGTGTT